>NW_015387689.1:20169-55830 GCF_001527695.2 Protobothrops mucrosquamatus
TGGCAGCTGCAGCACACTGCTGGCTCATATTTAGGTGATTGTCCACTAGGACTCTGAGGTCCCTCTCACAGTTACTACTATTGAGCAAGGTGCCACCTATGCTGTACTTGTGCATTTGGTTTTTCTTGCCTAAATGTAGAACCTTGCTTTTTTCACCATTGAATTTCATTTTGTTAGATAGTGCCCAGTGTTCAAGTCTATGTCTTCTGCAAGTTCTATGTCTTCTGCAAGTACTCCAAAATCTTGTGAATTCTGCAACCTGTGCAGGGTGAATTGCTCCCTGCAAGAAATCTCTCGATTGTTACAATACTGCTTTTATGGCCAGCAACTTTTCTTGAAAATATCATAGTTTATTTGAGCCAAGAGAAAGAATCTGAAGTCTGCTGAAGCCTGCAGGAAAACACCTCCCAAAGTTGAGGCTGAAGCATGTTTGCAGACAAATTGCCTATAAAAATATCAAAGCTCAGAAAATACTGGATATCTCTCACCTTTCTAGGATCCTGCCATGAGAAAATTTATTGTACTTTTGCTGAATCTATTTATATTCTGTCTGTGGAGATTATACAACCAAGTAATCCAATTGGGGAAGATCAGATTTATCCAATTTAGCAAACAGTTTGCAATTGAGAAACTGTTCATTTCTAATGTAAGTCTCATATAAGAATGTGTCTTCTGAAAAAAAAAATCAGTATGTCATCCAGGTACCTCACTACATTTTTGTCTAAAATATTTATGAATCTAAAGATGACTGAAGCAATTAGCCAAAGCAAAGGGCCTTATTATTACTATTACTTAGGCTTGCCATACTGCTTATCAAAAATACTAAATATTTATGGCCCTCTTTTACTAAGGTTAGATTGTAATTTCTTTCAAATCTAATTTAACGAAAATGTACACCTTCTGATGGCAATCCACTAGATCTGAAATAAGGGGCAGTGCATAATAGTTCCAAATGATTGCAGAATTCAGGAGTCTATAATCATGCACAGTTCTTAGGGAATCATTATTTTTATTTCCAAAAAGGGAAAAAAAAAATAGACACAGACACTAAATTTATAGAAAGGTAAACAAATTCTTCAGACTGTCATCCAAAACCTATCTAAATCAGCTAAATTAAGAACAGATGTGAGATATTACCTTTTATCTGGAATCTGGATCACAGGTTTTAAGAAGCTGTTATGATCCCATAAGGCAAAGTTGCTGCTTCATCTTCCTCCAAAGCATCTACAAAAACTGTTAATCTTTCTAGTAAAGAAGAGATTCACATAGAAGGAAAAGAATGAAACCCCTGCCGTTTTTGCTTACACCTTTGAAAGTAAAACAAATTCTCTTTGGTTCCTGGTAGATATTCAGATTATGAGTTTGCAGTCAATCTATGCTCAAAACTATGGGGACATATAAGGAAACTGTAATGCAGAATGATAATATAATGAATGACCATTTATTTTAACTGCAGAGACATTGCAATAGCAAAAGAGGACTAGCTTGAAGAGATTGCCTGTCAATTTTCTTAACTAGCATTGAGTTCTCTAATAAATGTGTGGGCAACTGAAACTGATGCACTGTGGTCTCATTTATGAAGTTAGCTGCTGTGCCAAATCCTAAAAAAGAGACAAAAGAGTTGTACTTTTGCACCAGCAGGGGTGCAAAGAGTAACAAGGATAATAAAATGGATTTGCCTGCTGACTGACATCTGAGCACTTCTTAATTGTCTGAGTATCCCTCAGTGCAGCTTTTTGGATGGCTGCCTGCAAAGTTCCCCAAAGACAAGCCTCTGCAGCAATTGGGCATTTACTGGTGAGATGACCTTGATGTGGCATTTTCCAGCTGTCTCAGAAGAAGCAGCTCAAGATCTCCACCGTAAAAGTATAAACTGAGATAATCCTGTTTTGTTTCTTCTCTGCAGTCTGCATCTCTTCACTGTTCCTACTGATATGGATTCTATGGTACCAGGATTCATGGGCTATTTAGCTACGATTTACTATGTACCAACTCTTTGGCAAATCTTACAAAATATAGGGTCAAGGTAACCTCATAAATGGAGACACATTGAAGCTTTCAGTCCCAGCCTCTGACATCTGTAGAAAGTACCACAAAAGTCCCTGTCTGGAATCCTGAACTAAATGGATCAATGGTCTGACTCACATTGTGTGAAAAAGTTTAGCTTTGGGAATAAGTCAATCTTTAAGGCTGAAATTTTGGAAGTAATTACTTGGTCCTTAGGGAAAAATAATAGTATGTTTTTACTTGGCATAACATGGAGTAGAGAGAAACTCTGACAGGCTTTCAAGGTTGCTTTTTTTTTTTTACCCCACAACAATAAAAAACGTTCCTGGAATGCTAAAGTAAGGAAATCACAATTTCTGAATATATAGTTGATTTCCACTTGTATGTCAGAGACGTCCATGAGGCACATTAAAATAAAATGGGAGAGCTGGTTCAGCATTGTGTGTTAATGGATCACAAATTGGAGGAGTTGGGGTGTGAAAGAAAGAATAGAGAAGAAGTTTTACAATCTTGTACAGTCTTCCCCCTGCCCCCAGCCCATGAACCCTGGTACCATAGAACCCATATAGATAGGGTTCAGTGAAGAGATGCAGACTGCAGAGGAGAAACAAAAAAAGGATTATCTCAGTTTGCAGTGATGGTCTGAGGCTGCTCCTTCCGAGACAGTTGGAAAAAAGGATTATCTCAACCACATCAGCCTTATATTTGGTAAGATTCACCAAATAATTGGTAAATGGTAAATAGTAGCTAAATTGTTATACGATTGGGCCATGAAGTAGTTTAAATCAGAGTTTCCCAACCTTTCCATCATTGCAGATCAGTGGGGGGGGGGAAGAGGGGATGTTTCCACACAAGTGGCCGCTCCATTTGCATGAGCAGTATACACATGAGCCCACTGCTGAAGCAAATAGAGCGTGCATGCACACACTTGTCCACCATTTCCGTGGCCTAGTTGCAAACAGATTACAGCCTACTAGTGGACAGTGGCCCAGAGTTTGGGGACCCCTGGTTTAAATGACTACCCATTCACATACTGTAGGGGAGAGTAATGAGATTTACTTCTGAGAAAAGGTATATAGCGTAAAGTCTCTATTTAAAATGTGCATTGTTTGTACATGGCAATTGCCTCTGCTTACTTAACAAAATAACTGAAGATGTTGTTGGCAAAATATGCAAAAGCAATCAAATTTGTGCACCTAGCATGTGCAATGTCTAATCAACAATGAATAATGAGCTCAAAGATTGCTAGGGGATCACAACTGGGAAAAAAAGTGTGGGCTACACAAATGAAGCCGGGATTTAACCTATAAAGATTCCAAGCACTAATGAATCCAATGCCAGTCATTCAGGTTGACTCACCACAGGGAACTGTTCATTGAAAGCAATATGTGTTCTAGCTTATAATTTCAAGATAAAGGCAATAGCTTATAATCAAATCAAGGACCACTGGAATATTAATTAAAAAATATTACATAATCACACAAAATTGTGACCAGTGTTATTTTTCTAATGTAAGATCAAATATCTCAAGTATCAGTCTGTGTGTATGTGTGTGTGTGTGTGTGTGTGTTGTGTGTATTTATGATAATTGCTAGTGATATATCCTGCCTTTTGTTCAGGAGCAAAAGGTAGTATCATGATGATGATGACAAAAATATTTTCTCCTACCTTTCAAAATATATTTCTGGCCTATTCAAGACAATGAACAAAGCCAATACTCCTGCCTCCTATTTTCCCCACAACAATAACCCTGTGAGGTAGGTTGGGCTGAGAGAGTGTCACTGGTCCATTGTCAACCTAGCATACATTGTGTGCCCCCTCCCTAATTGCCTCTACAAGAACAACCCTATTAGAGAGGTTGGGATGAGTGGAAGGCCTAAAGTTATTCTGCCAGCTTCTCTAATGTCAGTCCAGCCCATGACAGTAGCGGTACTGCAGGTTCTATTAAAATCAATTGAATTAGTGACGTCAGTTATTTGCTAAAAGCTATTTAAAGTCCAAATAAGTTTAAATGCAAGTAAACTCCATTTCACTGAGACTTAAGCACTTCAGAAACATATATAGGATTGCAGCTGCATGATCCTAAACACCTGGTCTGTGTTTTATATTAGTTTGTTACCAATTGTCATATGTATCTTAATCTTAATTTATATGTGTAGGATGAAACCCAAATTCCATAAGCATATGAAATATTCCCTGAATTTAATAATAGAAGAGATGTCTCTGTGTATGTGTGTGTATATTTATATAAAATCCTATTTATTCCCTTCATCCTATTTAGATTTCAGTCAGGTGCTCATTGAAAATTTATGTCAAAATATTACATAGCAAATGCAATATTTAAAGGAAGAGTTTAAAATAATGAATACACTTCTTGTGTATACAGTTCTTGATACAAATTTTATATCCAACACATTTCTTCTGGTCTGTTTGTTATTTATGTAACAAGCAGACACTCATATTTCATTAACTTAACAGCAGATGGAGAAAGATGGGAAAATTACATTAAACTTAGGCTGTCCTCCCATTGCTTGTGTTGCAGCCTGCCACAATCCTGATGGGGGGGGGAGTAAGAGTGCTTGTTGAAAAAGGGGGAAAATAGGGTAGGGGGTGAGAGAGACCACCACAAACAGGAAACAGAAGTGTGAACCAGTTTCATCCAGTTACTTCAAGAACTTTGGGCACCCAGGATCAGGGTATAAAATGTTAACTGCTTCTCAAAGAACCAGCTACCATCCTATTAGGCACTGATGAACTGGTCAAAGTGGGGGAGGACTAAGAGTTTGAAACAAGGTAACAATTTGCATGGGTTTTCTTCAGATCTGGCTTAGCTTTTGCAGTTGTCTCTAGTAAAAGAGCCTTGTAACCTTCTGATGGAATCAAGTGTCTCTCTTTCCTAGAAAGTCAGCTGGGGCAGGGCTGACACTTAATGGGACTCAGGCATATTAATTTGAATGGATAATACCAGAGGTAGACAGAGATGGGTGCTGCTGAAATAAAATATACATAAACATGCTCTTTTCCAGGGACATGCACAATATAACTGATTTAACTGGTTCTTGATTTATTGTGCTAACTTCTTGATTTGCTGTAGTGCAGTGCATTGCTCTCATGTGCTTAATTATGCACTACTATGAGTCCTTGGGGCATACGGTACTAAATAGGTAAATTAATTAATTAATTAATTAAATCAATAATAAATAAATAAAATTTAGACTGTTGAGTAGCAGCTATTTATTGTTAATAAAATTATTATAATTTTAAAATATTTTTTATTTTATTTATAAAATATTTTATTTTTATGTAGATTGGTAAAATCTCAGCTAAGGTTTGGTTTTATTTTTGTTTTATTTTCCTCCCTGGAACTACTGTTCTCTCTTAATTTATTTGGGTAATAGCATAAACTTTGAAATATCACACCTCATATGGTATTGAAGTTATATAATAAGAAATTTATCTGAAAGCTTCAAACATGATAGTGGTGTTGCTCTTGCCAATGATGATGCACAGAAGACCTCAATTTGCCATTGATTTCAAGGAGACAGTACTGTTCTCTAAATTACTGGAAAATTATAACCTAAGTGAGCATGAAGAAGCAAATCCTGGCCATCTATTTCTGATGAAAATTTCATGGCAGGCTAACAAGGTGAATTAAGTAACAAAATCCATTAATGTGCAGATGAATCACAACACCCACATGAGAATGAGATACTCATCTTTTGTTTTTAAAGGTCTTGTTTAGTAGACGGATAGCTGGTATGAATTTTATGGGTACTGAGTAAAAGGAACCACATTAATGTGTGTTAGGAAAAAGAAAATTATTCTCTTCTGCATCTGTGAAATCTAATTCATGGCTCCTAAGGTTTCCAGTTTAGTCATCTAATCTGAAAAAATAAAGGAAAATATAATGAAAAAAAATAGATTTTAACTGGGCTCGATAATAGGGTCCCCAGCTTGGATTTAATATGACAGAACTATTACCCAATACATCCTACTTCCTGAAGATTCTCTTTATCTGTAGATTGACAAACAAGTTTCCTTCTCAGTCCAAATCTGATTGGAGGAAATGGTGCAAGTGGTAGAGGAAAGGTCTAGAAAAGGAAGTAAGATGAGAGAGGATGGGGCAATTTTGCAAATCATGACCTTTGTTTTTGCTCATTGTCCAGTGGTCCACTTTTCTTCTTGTTCCCACCTTTTATACCAGTATTATTCTTTCTGATTTCACAGCTTCTTAATTTAGCTGAACACTTTTGCCTATATTATTGTCATTTATTTACTTAATAATACTTGAATTTTATTTTGAAGGGAAATTATAAAATGGCACTGTCCTTTATCTCTGTCAAACTTTTCAGGGTGAGGAGGATGAACTCACATTTGGAGAGCTGTGGTGGCACAGAAGTTAGAATGCAGTATTACAAGCTGACTCTGCTCACTGCCAGGAGTTCGATCCTGACCATGCTCAAGGTTGACTCAGCCTTCCGTACTTCTGAGATCGGTAAAATGAGGACCCAGATTGTTGGACGTAATATGCTGACTTTGTAAACTGCTTAGAGAGGGCTGTAAAGCACTATGAAGTGGTATATACGTCTAAGTGCTATTGCTATTGATATTTGAGAAGTTCTGATTGGTACAGAACTGAAGCTGGGTTTCATGAAGAAAACAAGTAAAACCAGGAAGATGTAAATAATAATAATAATAATAATAATAATAATAATAATAATAATAATAATAATAATAATAATAATAATAATAATAATAATAATAATAATAATAAAGTTGGAAGGGACCTTGGAGGTCATCAAGGCCAACTCCCTGCTCAGGCAGGTAACCCTATACCATTTCGGACAAATGGCTGTCCAGTTTCTTCTTAAAAACTTCTTCTTAAAAACTTCCAGTCAAATGGAGATCAAAGGAAAAGGAGCATAAACAGCAAGGCAAACAGTTCTGAGCAAAGGAGTCTTAAATTTACGTATTATACCAGCAGTTACAAGAACATATTTATATATTCAGTTAATTATCATGTTATTCAGAGAAGGAAACAGATCTGTACCATTAGAAGTGCACTCTCTTCTTTTCTTCTTCTTCTTTATAGTTAAGATGATCTGTGAACACTCCGTGCAAATGGCTAACTAATTTTCTCTGTGGTTTATTCACATTCTTGCTTTGTATCTATAGAGTTCCATAACAACGTTGGTTTATTTTTGTTTGGTGTGTCTTAGCCTTCTAGACAGAATTCTCTCTAATCTTTTAGCAGATTGCACTAAAATGCTTATCCACATTGTTTGTAGCATATTTTAAGGTTCCAGGAGAACTTCAGCTTGAATGCAAACAAACTCCAACTTTACAAGAATTCAAGGTGAAAATGAATTGCTTATGCTTTGCAAATTTCATAAAATTGCAATTGTCTTTTTGGAAATATAGTAGTTACGGTACTTCCTCTCAAATGTGAACCTGCCAAACTCCTCTGATTACAGCAGGTGAGTAAGTCTCCTGCTGTAAATATATCCAACCTAACTTGGGAATACAAAAATATTTAACTTTTCTTAGTAATGTGACTCATAAGAATAATTTACAAAGATCTGCATTGTGCGAGTAATGATACAGAACTTCCCATTCTCATCTTCTCATTTAAAGAAGTGCTACAGAAGAGCAATGTAATATTGTAGAACTAAAAATGAGAATCCAAGGATAACAAAAACAATTATTTGTGTTGCTGTTTGTGGGGAGAGAGGGAGCCCAACACTTGTCTGTTCCAGTAGTTCTCTAGTCCTAAGAAGAAACAGAAAAATGAGAAGGGGAAAATGTGTTGCTCCATTTGCTTGCTCTTGCTTCAAGAAATTCAGATTGATGACTTCTCAGCGGGGAGATTATATTGCATTATTTGATTAAAGCAGTGGTGGGATTCAAATATGTGAACAACTGATTCTCTGTGTGGATGCCACTTCTGGAAGTCCATTCTGGGCCTGGGCAATAAAAAATTAGCTACCGGTTCTGCCGAACTGGTGCAAATTGATTGAATCCAACCACTGGATTAAAACATGATGGCAATGCTTTTTCAGATGAACATTCTGGAATTTTTTTCCAAGATTTGCACTTTTTGTTATGGAAATTTATGCTGATAACCATGGACATCAAGCATCAGCCTCAGACATCAGAAAAGCAGATTGTAAATAGAATACATATTAGCTATGTGCTCTTTCTTAAAAGGGTCCGAAGGGGGGAATGAGTATGTGATGCCAGGGTTTTTTTGTTTTTGTTTTTTTAAAGTCTTTTCTTTCTGCTTTGTTAAAAAACACCTTATGGTTCGGCTTGTCTTCCAAGTATATAGGCTGGATTTCATAAGCTCCTTGCCTTATGTTCACCTTCTAATCTCTTACGTTATACATAGTTTTGGTTCCTTTCCATGAAAGCTTTTCAACTGAGTTCTTTTGCTAAAGGCGATTATGGCTGTTATATTTATTGGGAGCTAAATAACCCGTTTCTGTGTCTCCTTGCATTTCCCTTGAACAAAGTGTGGTCCTTGAATGATTGAGTGAAAAGAACATCCAAGACCTATAAGAGATTTTACTTTGCTCTTTCTGTCAGCTCTCTCTTAGGCCACCTACCTGAAGACAACAACGTTGGATACTGAAAATTGAGATTTGTCCCTTAGAAGCATTTGATCACCCTGTGAGAGAAAATGTGGTGGATCGATTACTCTTTGTACTCTTTGTATTAAGATCCATTTATATCCTGCTTTTAGCTCCCAGAGGAGATCAGCTAGAAATGTATTGTGTACACATATACTATAAAGAGAATTTATTCCCTGGGGTTTGTTCCCTGCTCAGGGAACAAACACCAGTGCCATAATTAAGTGTTTCTGGTTTGTTTGTTTTTTAAATCACACAAGGCAAAAGCAGGGATGTGACACTTTTTTCACTCTTTTCAGGTACAAAGAAGCAAGAGTCACAAAAGCAGATAAGAAAAGAACGAGGAGAAACAGATACAAAATTGGGCTATTCCTTATAAGGAAAATTAAGCTGGAGAATTTTAGAACTGGGCATGCACAAAACTTGCCAACTCTACATTTTGTATCTGTTTCTCCTCATTCTTTTTTTAATCTGCTTTTGTGACTCTTGCTTCTTTGTAATGGCAAATCACTAACTTACCTTTTAAAATGTCCTTAGTTTAGCTTTTTGGTATTCATTTTCCAACAGTACTTTTAGAATGGCCAAGGTTTAGAATCAGTGTCATTAAAGCTGAATTATTAATTATAAAGTGACATTCTAGTAAATGAAGGTAAATACACGTGTCCCATGAGAATGTTGCAAGATCCAATCTTGGTCAGTCATCAGGACCATTAGGTTTATTCGTCCATGCTTTTGGGCTTGTCCTGGAGCCCATTATCAGGGAATTCTCTCTCTTTCCAGAATATATGCACTGTAGAACAACTAGCACACATATTCTGGATAGAGAGAAGTTCCCTAATGATGGTCTCAGCACAAGCCTGAAAGGAGGGAAGAATAAATCTTTGGTCCCGGTGACTAACCCAGACTGGATCTTGACGTTCTAGTGTTGCCTCCAAACTCAGGCACCCTTGATGGATAGGATCTCTGAATTTGAGAGAGAGAGAGAGAGAGACTTTTATTTTTATAAGGGGGCTTTTTGCCCACCAAAAAATAAGAATCACCAAGTAATTCAGGCAAAGCAAAAGCATTTATTAATGGGTGTGTGTGTGTTAAGTCTTTTTATAGGTCTGGAAACAAATTACCTGCATTTGGAATATGTAATATATCAGAAAGTGATCAAACAATAGAAGACAATGATTACATGTGAGACTTGAACAATAGGAAACATTGGCTCCAGATAATATTCCACAAGTGACAAATTTATAAGTTGCATTGCTCCTTCCCAGCTGGGTTTCTATCTTTCTCAAAACTTGGAAGTGTATTCAAGGTTTTTCAGAATATCCTCTTTATTATTTAGTGCTGAAAAGACAAGTTTTTGCATATCAAAAGAAATGGCCTTGGCTAAGAAGAAAACAAAAATGTTTTCTTGAAGTTAAAAAAAACACCCCAAAGTCATATACTGCCATTTTAAAGGTGCAAATATCATCTTTTAAAATGCTAATAATGAAACCTAAAATTCCAGGCAACATCATAACATTTTAAAATATCTTCATTGTATGAATGAAGATGAATGAATGAATGAATGAATCCATTCCCACTATTCCTTAATCCTATTTGTTATATTTGTGTTTATATGAAGTTGTTTTTTAATTAGGTATCAAGGGTGGTGTAAATTTCTGCATGTGAACAAGTTTTGAATTTTATTGATATTATTGGAATTCTTATAAGAAAATTTATAATTTAATTTAGAAATCTAATTCTTAATTTGCAACTAATAATTTCTATGGAATGGGTATTCTATTATGCCTCAGGAAATCTGAAAAACAAATTTATTTTGCCTACTGTTTTGTGTTATTAAAAGCAGAAAATAGTGAATTATTGCTTCGGAAGTATTTATAACATAGCTATTCTTTAAGCCATCATGCTGGTTTTCTTTTTAATAAAATTTGATAGAAGAACATCTTAAACATGTAAAATAAATAGACAAATAAACGAGGGGAAGCAAGTACGTTTCAATACATCCTCTCCTTATATTAAGAAGTACTTAAAAATATTTATTTTGAGGAGTCTTTGGTTCTCTCTAAACTTGCTTGTTTTCTGGCAGACTTTTCTTTACCCAAACTAGGTAACATTATCTTCGTTTTACAAATTTTTATTAATTTTCAAATAAACAAATTCTTAATACAAATATGGTGCACATAAAAAAGGAAAGAAAAATACCTATTAAACATCATATTTTCAGAGGTGGTCGGCAGTCCCCCCCCTGCATCCACCCTTTCTTTCACCCTTCCTACCTACTTCCCTCTTCCTTTCCTCCCCTCCTACCCACACCTCTCTCCTCTTTCTCTTCCAACTACCCTACACATCCCACCTCCTTCTTTTCCTCAACCTTCGGGTGCAGTTTGGGGGTACCAGCCGACCACCTTCTCTTCACAAAAAAAATGACATTATTTCTCTATAACATATTAATACACCAAATTTTATATAACTCTACCCCCTTCATCCCCTTCCCCCCTCCCCCCCCGGACTTCCCAGAACTGAATACAGGGATAAGCACATAACATCCCAAATCTAAATAAAGCTACCCAAACTTAATACAATCAAATATTAACATACTTTAACTCTAATATACATTAATAAACATGAATATAAAATATAGTAATATATAAATTATACTAAGTAAATAAAAATAACAAAAAATTAATCAAAAGCAATATGATAATTATTCATTTCATACTTTCTCTGAATATAATCTATCCATCTTCTCCAAACCGAAATAATTTTTTCTTGAGATTGATCTTTCAAATATGCATTATCTTGAAGTTACCTAGTTTGGGTAATAAAATGTCTGATGTTACCTAGTTTGGGTAATGAAACATCTGCAAGGAAACAACCAAGCTCAGAAAGCACCAAGGACTCCTCATGTCAACCCTGAGCTACAAATATTCTCTTCTATTGATAATATTCATTTTGTTGGCAGAGTCAAGCTCTACTTAGCATAAGAAATTGTTAAAAACTGATAAAATATGCTGGCAAAGTGGGAACCTCTTACTTTATCATGACAAACAGTTCTTTCCATGAAAGGGTATATTATTATTTTTTATTACACTTATATCTTGTGAAATATGAAACAACTCAGTTCATACGAAAATGGCTTTGCCAGGAAGAGGGAGGGAAAGTTGAAATATCCTCAGTCTCTGAAGTTAGTCTTCCAAAGCACACAATGTTTTGAGAAACATGCTAGCTTTCAGATGCTTAGCCAAGCGTGACCTTTAATAGTTGTAGTTGCTCTACTGAACATGAAGGGTATTATTCCAATCTTTTCCTCTGCCAAATAGGCTTCCAGCTTTCCTCTGATAGAAAAACATCTAGAGATGGAAAGAGACAGGTGCAGTAACAGCAGGACCTCCTTTTTTTGACATTATGTAGGTGGAATGGGAGCTGTTTGCAACAGCTTGCAGGGTGAGGAAGAAGTCACATGAACATCCTGTTCTCAATTCTACAAAAAAAGGGAGGAAGACTAAGTGAATTGTTCAGTCAATGAATGATGTAGACTATAAGGATTGTCTGGATTGTCACTTTATAGATACATGATAGATAGATAGATAGATAGATAGATAGATAGATAGATAGATAGATAGATAGATAGATAGATAGATAGATAGATAGATAGATAGATAGATATTATACAAGCATACACACACACACGCAGAGGGGGGTACATACATATTTGATAATTTATTTCTCTTTTGTTATGTTCCTGTTTTATAATGAAGCTATAATTCATTATTATTCCTATTTTAAAAAAGAACAAATTTAAGTAAAATGGTGGTTGCCTTTGCTTGATAGAAATATGAGGTCTGGGGGAACTCTTTTAGGCTAGTTAAACTTTTTGAAGTCTGGTATATTTACAGGGAGTGGCAGCACTCTACAAAAGAGCATTTTTTCATTCCCCGATGCTTTCTAAAATTCCAGTCTGATTGCCATGCAGATTCTTCATCTCTCCTATACTATTTATCTTGTTGTGTATATCTATACACAGACATTTAGGCCTTCTAACATGAATTAAGCAGCATTATTGATTTCAGTGGAAGAACTACATTCAAGCTCAAGATTAAAACCCTACCAAATCCAACTCTTTTAATCAGGAGCAAGCTCCCTTGAAGAGAGTGGAGACCTCACATACAGATCTAATGTCAGGTAAATCTCTGTCCTTGATTAAGGAGCAGGAGAAGAAAACAAGTAAAGGAACCATACAAGGGAAAAATGGGGCAGGGGGACGAGAATATGTTGGGGATAATATTTCAAGCTAGAGCACTTTCATTTTATTCCTGCCTTTTCCACTCTCAAAGGACCAGTTGTGGGTTGTCTGTGCACAGATTTTACTAAGAGGAAGCTTCTATGGATTAATCTTCTGATAATATGTCTCTTTTTTCAAGTTGCAAAGGAGCAGTTTCACAAAATCCTCTACTCCAGCACTATCTGATTTCACCTTAAAAGATGAACATTAAAAGCATTTTTCTCTGGCTTACTTAAACTTGTTATTTTAATATTATTTTTGTGTTTAAGTATGGGTACTGACACAGAGTGTTGTATATTTTAATCCAAATAGCGTTCAGCACAATCCTGTGGTGAGTAAGCCATTGTATATTGACTTCCATGAATTGACTTGCTCACCGTAGGATAGAAGAAAATTCCTGAAAGCGAATGGTTGCCAAATCTCTTACCTTACAAGGAAGTTGTTAGTTGACTGGCATGGTTTGATTACTCTAGATTCTGTGAAGCTAAAACCATGAGCTTCTTCAGCCATGCCTCAACTTAGGAAGTGAAGAAAATTGTTTAGGCTGTGAAAAATCTTACTGAGCAACTCTTCCTTGGTGTCCAGAACACCAAGACATCAATGTGATGGCAAAAAGAAACTGCATTCATACATGGAAGCACACATATTTGTATGAAAGCAAAGACTGCATCATGTATAGATGCTTATTTCACTAAGGACTGCAGTTATCTTGGGAAGTATGATAAACAATATTACAGTCTTTTGAGAAAAAAATATGTTGCAGTATTTTAAAGTTCACATAAGGCATTGATAACTGAGATGAGAGTTTTCACAGAATTTTCAATTCATGGTCCTAAGCCCTATGTTAAAATTGCTTTTAAGAAGGGTGAGGTGATCTATTTTGACAAAGCATAAGACCTGAAATACCTTGTACTTTAGGTTCATGATTAATGGAAATGTTTGAAGGTCTGTTATTATATAGATAGGCATTCAATAGATTAGCTTTCTTAAAATGTTTTTCTGATACACTGGGACAAAATAGAAGAGGTGGTGATGGAGAAGGAAGCTCTAGAATCAAAGTGATATCTACTAAAAGTTACATATTAACAATATTTAAAAGAAATATATGGCAAAGTATCAAGGTTATGCACAGAGATAATTGCTTTATTTGCTGTTTGTATAATAATGGCTTGACAGAAAGCAAGCTGTATTAACTTTGGAAGCATTAAAAGTTATATTTTTTCTGTAATATAGAATGCTTTGCAATATGGTTTTTGAACTTTTTTATATAATGCTTTAAGAACTTTCCTCCTACTTTAATTCAAATTGTAGACAATGTGATGATTTCACCTTCCATCATCATCATATAAGAAATTCCCCTTGAAATCTCTAGCAGATCAAAAAGCAAAATTATACTTAATTATTTTCTTCCCAGAAACTTGTCAGGGTTGGCTAGAACACGTCAAGTGTTTTGAAAAGTCTCATTAGTGTCATTTCTAAAGAAGCTACGAAGGATGTAGCATCGTAAAATTTTGAGAGACTTTTATTCAACAGCTGTTTTACTCAAGTGCTATGAGCTGTAGATTTAAAATAAGTATTTACTCCTTAGAAAAAATTAGCTATGATGCATTATGTTGGGATTAATATGAGCTGGTTTATGTGTACATAAACATCACCAATTCCACACATTCACTTGAAGGCATATAAAATAAATGTGTCTGATTTTAAATGTAGCTGATTTTAGACGGCCTGATCTACATATATAATCAACATAAAAATATGTCAGTGAAATTGAAGATTGTGAATTAATCAAATGCTTTGCTTTCTACTCTCTATTACATATTTAGTATTTAGGAATTAAAATATATGTATGAACTGTCAAATGTGTGCAATCTACCATTGACATTTCCACCATGGGTTATTTTGTGTGTATGGTTTGTGTGTATGCCATTGCTGCAAAGAAGCTGAAGAAACAGTGAACCTCCTGCTTAAACGCTGCAAAAAATGCTACAAACAACAGCATGACATAGTAGCAACAATGGTGCATTAGAATATCCGCCAGAAATACCATTTTGTCTGCAAACAAGAACTGGTGGGACTACAAAATATAGAATGTAATATAAAATGAAGAAGCTAAAGTGGGCTTGGGACTTTAGAATTCAAATAGACAAACACCTGCTGCATAATACTTTAGACTTAACACTTATTAATAAGAAAAATAAAAATGTCTAATATCTAACTTCCCATTTGAGGAAGATAGTTGAGAAGGTGGTTCTGCAGCAGTTTCAGATGACCTTGGATGAAATGGATTATCTGGATCCTTTACAGTCAGAATTAATATTGGAACACTACTTCACATGATCTTGATTCTATCCCTCTGTTAATGCAGCCTAGCACTATGTTGGCTTTTTTGGCAGCTGCAGCACACTGCTGGCTCATATTTAAGTGATTGTCCACTAGGACTCTGAGATCCCTCTCATAGTTACTACTACTGAACAAGGTACCACCTATATTGTACCCGTGCATTTGATTTTTCTTGCCTAAATGTAGAACCTTACTTTTTTTACCATTGAATTTCATTTTGTTAGATAGTGCCCAATGTTCAAATCTGTCAAGCTCCTCCTATATCTTAAGACTATCTTCTGGAGTGTTGGCTATTCTTGCCAGGTTGGAGTCATCTGTAAATTTCATGGGTTCTCCATCTGTTTCGTCATCCAAATCATTGATGAAGATGTTGTACTGGGCCTAAAACAGAGCCTTGGGGTACCCCACTGCATACTTCCCTCCATGTAGATGCAGTTCCATTGAGGACTACACATTGAGTGTGGTTGATCAGCTAATTATGACTCTATCTGGTAGTATTCTGGAGTGTTGGCTACTCCTGCCAGCTTAGTGTTGTCTGCAAATTTATGAGTTCCCCATCTATCCCCTCATCCAAATTACCTTCCAAGATTTCTAGGATGATAAAAGTCATAGGTGATTGCAGCCTAATGATTATTTGCTTAAGGAAGAGACAAAGGTAAGCAAGAAACAAGATGACAAGAAACAAAGTTAAACAAGAAGCAAGATGGCAAGTAACATCCTGAAATATCTTTGAGTTTGGGTTGATGGTATCATCTAACCCATCCATGTGAAGAAGGTCTAGACCTGCAGCAGACTTTTTTTGAGATTGCCCTAAACATGATTTCAATATTTCAATGGTGCCTTCCGGCTCAAAGCAATGTGGGATTTGGGTGAGACAAATATACCAAAACACATTATTTGATGGCAAAATGCTAACAAAAATGGAAATACAGAACAGCATTGCAAAGAAAATGCTTGTGTCAGAGAAGTATTCACAAAAATGAAGGTGAACACTTGAGCACACTTTTATTAAAATCACAAAACAACTGATGCAAAAATGTGAAGGCAGAAAATGGTGGATGGGATAGAAATGAAAATTGATAGGCTGTTTTCCTGCCTATATGGACAAACTTTTTATTAACATGATGGATAAAGAAACCAGTTTCCTCTTTAACAGCTTCCTTTGTATTGTTGGATTCCTGATATGGCTTCAAAGTGAAAGCACTGTTTTGCAAATGAATTAACACTGATGTATAAAAAAGTTGGCATTAGGCAAAATGCTTGTCTGGATTTTGCACACATCTCCTTTCCTGTTCACTATTCTGGCTGTATAATAGTGGGATGCTAATGTGTGACCTGTTTATACCTAAAGGTTTTTGCTTGCTTGTTTGTTTTGTGGCTTAATTTGTGGTTAGGCCACAAAACTCACATGAGAAATACAAACTCCTTTTTGTCTAAAGTTGAATATACTCATAGTTGAAGCTTTCATAGGACCCATAGGCACATTCATTAATTTCTATCATGTAAGATAATAAACTTTTTGCCAATAGAAACAGTGTTCAATAATAAGTATCTGCATTATATACAATGGTTTTTCCAATTGGTACCCATTGAAACCCACTTTTATAAAATAAATGACTCTCTTTTCCAGCAGATTATTTTTATTTCTCTGTTTTACTCCGTACCATATTCTATTACTTTTGTATGACTAAAAGCTGTCAACTTCAGATATTGAATGATTCACACACACACCCCATCTTACTTATAGGAACAGCTTTCATCTTCAATGTAACTGAAAAAATATAGAGATGAATTGTACTCTGGCACTTAATATGGATTAAGATTACATATTTTATGCTATTCCTGTATCTGTACAGAAAAAATGCCATGAGATTTTCAAATTGGTTAATATCAGGCAAACCACATTATAAATTAATACATTGTGAGTTTCAAATCAGCTTCAAGTCACAAAGAATAAAGAATGAGGGTCTTCCTAAAGCTACATTATAAGTAAACGGAACAGAAATTTAAATTCTTGATTTTTAAAATAATGTTAACCAGAAGATTTACAAAAGTGACAAGTCTTTTTCAAATATCCCTTTGTTTTCTGGCTATTCTGGATATTGCAGCTTTCAATAGTTTGAAGAACACCACATTTGGAAAACCCCTTCTATAATGTTGTACACATATTTTCAAATAGAAAGTCTTAATTACATAGACATATACTGTATATATAAAACTATTTTCAGCGGGGGGTAAGGGATTGGTTGGTTTCATTTTGAAGGTTAACAATTTGATAATTATTAATATTTCATAAAAATACCCACAACTGTTTTGAGTTAGTTTCTCAACTATGGGTTACTTTCTACTTTATTCATAAAAGTCACGATGTCAGCCATGACTGTATAATTGAAATTCCACCCCTTTTAAAATGTGCGGCACATGTTCAACAAATGTAAAAACTGGTGAAACTTTGATTACTTAGTTGTGGTTACCATTTTTTATCCATCTCCTATGATTGCCCCTGGAAATCCATGAGCAAAAAAACACATTTGCATTATTTGATTTTAATAATTTGTTTCACACAATATACCTTGTATAAAACTAAAATAACTTGATTGATTTTAGTTCTTCTTTTAGTCATGTATTTAAGGAGTTTTCTATGAACATATATATTTTAATGAAGAGAAGGACAAGGGGGGACATGATAGCAGTGTTCCAATATCTCAGGGGTTGCCATAAAGAAGAGGGAGTCAAGCTATTCTCCAAAGCACCTGAAGGCAGGACAAGAAGCAACAGATGGAAACTAATCAAAGTGTCATGGTTCCAGATACTTTTTGCAATCAGGGCCATTTGTGCATAATTTTTAGATCTACCTTCAAGTGAAAAAAAAAAGTATGATCAAGTGTAAGAAGTAATTTCTGACCATCCAAGGAATAAAAGTTTTATTTTTGCCTACTGCCTCTTTCTCCATATTTTGAGCAATTATCTCCATCTATTTAGGTCTATATGCATACAATTTGAGAACTTAACAAACCAAATCACTTATGATAGATTTCTGACACCAGGAGCTATGAATAAGAGGAATGAATTGAATGATACTCTACAGTACTCCCCTCCCCCCAAAAAAGCAAAATTCTTCCTGTTGCCGTTCATCTATGGCACTTCTTTTCCTGATTTGAGGACATCTCTAAAGATCAGTATGACTAAGAAACTTGGGGATCTTCAATCCCTATCAGCATGTCCTCTGACACCTATCTAATTTGCCTTACACTTTCTCCATTCATATGTATTGGCAGTTGTGAATAAAACCAACTGCATTTTAGCTCTCTCCTCTATGATTCGTCCATAAAGACACAACTGGGGATCAAAGTCATATCTCTTTGCATGACATTGGTGGATATACCAAGAGGTTGGTTTTCTAATTTAGTCATGGATAAGTATACCAATGGGCTGTGATTAGGGTGCGGGATTAGGCTGGGAGACCTAGCTTTTATACTTAGCCAGGGAAATTCTCTCGGTGACTTTGAGTCAGTCTCTCAATCTCTCATACTTTTTCCTGTTGTAGGAATAAAATAAGGATTCTCATATAATCTTCTTGAGGTTTTAGAGGGAAGGCAATTATAAATTTATCAAACCAATTGAACATTAATCACTTTATGGCCTTAAGGATATATCTGACATATTGCTGATAGGTTGTTTGTTTGTTTGGTTGTTTGGTTGGTTTAGGAGATGATCAGGCTGAGCCTGAGAGAAAGGTCGAATGCATCATCAGTTTGGAGTCACTACCCCCTCATAAGTGACCTAAATCCACCTCCCACTCCCAACCTTGAGGTCCGTTGACTCTTATCTGGCACCAAATAGCCTTGACTGTTAGTAGATCAGATTCTTGTAAATAGGTAGCATGAAAAAAACTCATAATGCTTTTGAACTCTATCCTGGCTCCTGATTTCCTGCATCTGATGGTTGGTTCATTGACTTATATTTTTCTTTTTGTTCAGAAATGCAATATTGTATACACATTTTTCTCTACAACAATAAACCTGTGAAATAGGCTGGCCTGAAAGAGAGAGAGAGAGAGAGAGATTGACTGGCCTAAAATTGTCCAGTAGGATTCCATAAGAGAGGATGGATTCCCAGTGACAACCTAACATGTTGCCCATAATAGCATTCTATGGTGCTGACATCTTTTATTAATTAAATTAATACTGAAATTTACTTTTGTATAAATAAGGAAAAAACTGCATAACTGATTATATTTCCTTGTAAGATTTGATATAGGTTGACCATTTCTGGCATATTAATTTTTTCCAAGATTTGTGAAGGTACTGTTTAAAATGGAAAAGTAACCACTGATGATTGTAAACTGACCACCACCCCCAGTCTCCCCAAAAAGAAAAAAAACTTCCATTTCAGTCTACTTCTTATCTCTTGATAAAAGCACTTGAAAATGCTCATCTTCTCTGATAACAAAGGCAAGTGGAGCAGCAATAACACTAACTGTGAATTTATTTAATTTTGTCTCAAAAGGAAAATACATAATTGGTGTGAATCTTTGTCAGCATGAAGTCAATGACCTGATGCCTGATGTTTCCCATTCAACATACTGTACATAAGCATTATTCTGGTTTTATGTAACGTTTTTTTTCAAATGATTTGAAATGGTCATCAAGTTTAAACACTTCAGAATAAAATTTGATAACACAGTAATCCAAATATTTTTTATTTTATTTTAAAGTTGTTTATTGTCTAAGTAATCCCATCTGAAAAATAAGTGTGGACATCTGATCCAAGCCACAATGTTGTTATGTGCATCATCCAAAGTGCCTGAAGGCAGGACAAGAAGCAACAGGTGGAAATTAACCAAAGAGAGAAGCAACCTAGAACTAAGGAGAAACTTCCTGACAGTTAGAACAATTAACCAGTGGAACAACCTGCCTCCAGAAGCGGTGAATGCGCCAACACTGGAAGTTTTTAAGAAGAAACTGGACAGCCATTTGTCCAAAATGGTATAGGGTTTCCTGCCTGAGCAGGAGGTTGGACTAGATGACCTCCAAGGTGCCTTCCAACTTTATCATCATTATTATTATTATATCACCAGAACATTGAGGCATAGGTGATGTCACTTCTTTCTTACACTCTTTCATTGCCTCTGCCCAGAAAGATATGAACAGAATTACAATTTTGCAAGGTATTATTGAATATTACTTCTTCATTTGAATAATGGGAAAAGAAATGTAATGTATTCAGTAGTAGCAAATTACCATCACATGATCCTAGAGCAATTCCTTGGATATGCTGTAAAATACGTTCCAGAACTCTACCCAAAATATATATTTGAAAACCTTCAAATGGTAACACAATAAAAGTATTCAGTTGAAAGCTGCTCACCATTTCCTGTACAATGATACTAAAATAGTGAGATTACACTTTGGAAGGTTACTCAGAATAAAATTGTACATGCTGTTTTCTAGAAAACACAGAGCTTGACAAACAACCCATACTAGATAGAGATATAGTTTATATATAGGATGTTTGGAAAATTCACAGGCTCTGTTCTTTCATAATATAGCTTAGGAAACATAAAAATAGCTGCACCTGCTTTCCCCACACCAGCATGACTTCTATGTGAGGTAACCCAGAGAATTTTAGCTCTGCTCCTTCAGTATCTGATTTTTTAAAGTGCCTGTAACTTTATCACTTGAGGCAGAATGTGATGAAATCAGCAGCTCTAGTTGCCACTATAGGTAGGAAGGTATAATGAGGTGGATCTGAAAGAAAGAGGTCAAGGAGTGAGACTGAAGAGGTGGTTTTAAGTAATGGTGATGCCCATTCCCGAATGTAATGGAACTGCTTGTTAAGGCTTGAGGCAATAGTGATAAAATAAATCATTTTTTTGGTCAGGGAACTAACACAGCTAACAAAACATCACACATTTTTTCAGGACAAAAAAGTAAAGTGGATTGAATAACCCAAGATTTCTCTCGCTCTATGATAGTCACCATCTGGGTGACTTTGAACCAGTCACTCTTGCTCAGCCCAGTTGTCTCACAGGGTTGCTGGATTGGGGATAAAATAAAAACAAATATCACTGTAAATTATCCTGAGCTCTTGGAGAAAAAAGATGGATGTAAATCTTGCAAATAAATCTCAAAAGATTCAATTACTGAAGCCTGATAACAAAATAAATAAATAAATATTGATTTGAGGACTCGTCCTGCATTGATGCTCTTTCTTAAAATAGGTAAAATTGTTCTATAAAACACATGTTTACTTAAAAGTAAATGTAATGAAATGTACTGTGAAGATACAATTTCCCTATAACCTTAAACTTCATTGCACTAATTTTGTTTGAGTGTTCTGCTTATTTTGTACTATTGCTACATTTAGAAGTTAAAAATAAATTATTAGAAATATATAAGCAAGTTTGTTTCTTTTGATTTGCAAGAGCAACTAACTAGGATGTCTGTTATTTTAATTTGTATTCACATTACCAATATATATTTGGATTATATTTAAGAGTTTTTGGGGTATGTGTGGAGTCCAAGGTGCCATGTGACAGGGAAATTACGGTCAAAAACAAGCAAAAAAAGAAGTGTTTGTCCCTGGAACACCAAGTCTTTCAAATATTGAACAGCTCTAACTTTGATTTGTCCATTAATTCCCAGTTTTGGAGAGATATTCGCCTCCCCCTACTCTGGTCAAGCTAAATTAAATCCATGAATTCTTGCCGTGTCTTTGTTCTTTCTTTTGCTCCCTTTCTTTTCATTGTTCTCATCCTTGTCCTTGCTCTTGTCCCTCCTCTTCTTCTTTCCCATTTCCCATGTAAATATACAATTTGGAAAACCCAAATGAGCAGGAACGTTAAGCCTAACTTTCATGGATTTTGATCAGGGAATGCAGACAAAAATGTTCATCAAAAGCATTTAACATGGTTAAAGTGGCACTTTAAAATGATGCAACTGAAGCATGGATTACAAACTCAAAAGAAAAATCTTTATTTTTTCTCATAAAAAATATAAATTTGAATAACATTTCAAGAATCACAGAAATGCAGGATTTCTTCCATGATGTTGGCTAGAAGACTGGAGATGGAAATCTCATTTATGGAAAAAAAAACCCTTATCACCATCCCAAGCTTTGGAACTGTTAACTCTGAAGGCAATCAAAATAAAATATATGTGGGAAAATGTAGAGAAAATGCACCCAAAGTGACGCAGAATCCTCTCCCATTTTTTGGAAATAGGGAAAGTATAATTTTATAAATGTTTTAGAACAGCTGAAAAAGAAGAGAAGGAATCAAGGGATGATAAACTCAGGAACCCTTTCTTTGGGTTCATAGGCTTCAGTTTATCATAGGCTTCTTTTAGAATTAGAATTACAGAGTTGGAAGGGACTTTGTAGGTCATCTAGCCCAACCCTTCGCCCAAGCAAGAGACCCTACACCATTTCTGACAGATGACAGTCTCTTCTTGAAAACTTCCAGTGATGAAGCTCCTAAGGCTTCTAAGGAAAACCACAGGAATATTCTCTCTAGTTACAAGATAATGTTTCAATAGTTTTAGGATGTGAGCATTTGAGTTTTCATCTAGCAATCTGTGAAATTTAGATAATTGTTAACCTTGTGGAAAGGAAGCTGGTTTCTGAAACCCCTAATTTAGAAAGTATAATAATAATATTTTATCCCAATATGTGTAAAACAATGTGTGCCTGAACTGTGTGAAAAAAACAGTTTGCAAATGGCATCCAGTGGTTACACGAAAAAGGATCTAAAACATGTCACAGATATACAGTATGTGTAATGAGCTTTTCAGTGGTTTTTAGAGGTATGATTTAGGAAAAAAGAGGAAAGTACATTCACTGCAGAAATGCAACACTAAATTATATTCTATCAGTATAGAACAAAATTAATTCAGATTTTTATTTCTAGTGTCTCCTCAAAATGTCCCTGTATATTTCAGTATCTGTTGACAACAATTTTATGAAGTAATAGATCCATAGAATCCATCCAAGCATAGACTAATCAGTCTTCTTTTTACCTGAAAATAACAAAAAACTGTGCTTGACTATAAGAGGCTGAATAGCTCCAGGAAGGCATGAAATGTTTTCTAAATCAAAGGAAAAACCAGAAACAACACCACAGGAATTAGTTTTTATAGTCCTGATGTTTTTGAGATAACTAAAATGGATGGATGGATGAACAGACAGGCATCTCCATTGTTACACAATGTAGGGAAGAATAGGAAACAACAAGGTCAAAAATAATGAAATATATTTCATGGTATTTAATACCAGATAAGTTATCTAGAATGTATAAAGGTAACTCAAATGAATGTTGTAAATGTAAATGTAAAGAAGGGGCTTTTTATCATTTATGGTGGATGTGTGATAAAGCAAAGAAATATTTATATTCTAATACAGAAAATTCTTAAAGTGGATATAAAGATAAAACTAGAAACTTTTCTTCTGGGCCTAATGGAAAAAGAGTTGGAAAAAACCCAGGAACTTTGAATTTATATGTTTACGGCAGTAAGACTACTTTACATACAAAAATGGAAGGATATTTCAATTCCCACCATGGATGAATGGCCACAAAAGTTGATGGAGTTAGCAGAGATGGCTAAATTGACTGTTCTGATAAAAGGAAAGGATACTTTTGTTTCTACCTGTAAACCTTTTCTGGATTTTGTGACTGAGGTGGAAAAAAAATGATGCTTTGATTTTGTGGTTTTACTGATTAGACTGATTTGTTGTTACAGAAATAGCTAGTTTATACTATTGTAGAAATGTAAAAAGTTGAGGTTTGATGCTAATGCCTTATTTTACTGCAACATAGGGAGTTGGAAGTTAACAATTTTTTTTCTTTTTTCCCTCCATTCCACACTTCTCTTTTTCCCTTCTCCATATCTTTGTTCCTTACTATTTGCTTTTGTATTTCATATTTATAAGTTAATAAAATAAATTACATAAAAATAATGAAATATAGGATATTTCTATACCTCCTACATTTCATTTCTGACATGTATCATACGTATGTCAGGATATGAAAGAGTATATGAAAAAAGCAAAATAATCCAGTACGAGGAATATCTATCTATCTATCTATCTATCTATCTATCTATCTATCTATCTATCTATCTATCTATCTATCTATCTATCTATCTATCTATCTATCTATCTATCATCTTGCAGATAGATACAAATACAGATAGAGTTAAAATACATAGATACATATTCTTCTATCAAATAAATAGGATATATATATCTAACAAAATGTGGTAGCCACAAACATTTATGACATAATAAATGTCTTAGAATTTCAAATGCCAGAGGATATTTTCTGATTTTTATTCAATAGACCAAAGAAGAAAACAGAGGCAGAAAATAAAGAAAAGGAAGAATTATTTAATACTTGGAACTAGAAGCTACAGGCAGAACAGAAGACATGCATAAGAAACAGGGAACAAGATTTTGTTTTCAGATTTGCAGAGTTCATACAATGCCTGTGTGGGTTTCTTGAAGCCATCTTTCCTTATTAGAACATTAACAGGAATATTTATTGTCTTTTTGTCTATCAGTGTTCCAAGTTAAGCAAATGACTTAGAACTTTCCTGGCAGTTGTCCCTGAGAACACAGAGAAACTGTATTGATACATGTTTACTCATGTGGTAATAAGAAGCTCCCTTCAGTTCCAGGAAGATTTTGTTGTCTCACTGCTACTGAAGAAAAGCACCCATGAGTCTTAAACTAAAACAGAGACATCCATGGAGAGTTCTGATTACATCACCTAGAGAGGCCCTTGGTTTGATATAATAGTGGAAGCCTAACAAGGCTACAAAAATTTAGATTTTAAAAAGTGTCACTGAAAATAATATGGATTTATCTGGAAAAGGAATAGTGTTAGGGAGCACCTACAAATTAATTTATTCATTTTGCAAGTTACATATAACATCAACATTTTTTGATAGTATTTATTCTTGTATCACACAATGGCTGCTGCTGATTCCCAGGCTTTTTAATACGATTTTTCATTGGAAGAAGACTTTACTCCCTTCACGTCTTTCCATTTTTCCAATAACAATATAGCACTGTAAATGCTAATTATTAATTCGGGTGATTAGTCTGGAAGGAGGGCTTTTGCTTGTGTGCCTGTCTGTCTCAATGCAGCATTCCTTTTCTCACAGTTAGACCCACACTGAATGCAATCAAGGACCTTAAAAGAATACTAGATGTATTGGATGTGAAAGATGGGTTTGTATCAGCCTGCTTATATAAAGAAGGATGAAACAGAAAAGCAGGGGAAGTATCTATAATGCAACAGATTTTTCTCATTAATTAATGAGCATACAAGGCAGATGACAGGTGTAATGACTACAAATGCAAAGCAACTGCTATTGATCAGAGCTATGGTAAATAAAGCTACTCACTTTAAACTTTTCTCCTTGATTGGGATTTTTGAACTGAGTAAATCTGAGAGTGATTTGGCAGGTGCTTTAGAATTTAATAGCAGGAATCAAGAGAAGTTCCACTGAATACATTCAATAAAACTACAAATTAAATAGCTGAAATGCTATGCTCTCTGAATGTCTTTCTTCCCAGCTGCTTAGTAAATGAATACTATAGACTGACATTCAATAAACAATGCAATGAAACACTTTACAAAGGAGCTATTTATCTGTTTTGAATGTTGAAACCAGCTTCATTTGCTGTCGAGTGTTCCCCTTCTTCCTTCTTCGGTTCTTGCTTTGCCATCTTGCAATCTTCTTCTTAGTCAGCCTTGGCAATTCCATATGACAGAGCTATTGCAGAAATCTAACCCTGAACTTTTAAGTGCAGGCCAAAACTTCAACAATGTAATAAAGATCTGTATATACTGGATTTATAAAGGACTCAAAGGGATGGTTACACCTGTCCATCTCCAAACCATTTTTCAGCTTTCACAACTAAAGGTAAGAATTGTCCAATTTAAAGGTAAATATAAGTGGATCTTCTCCCTACCTTGATACTTAGGGTGATGCCAAAAATCCCTCTACAGATCTGAAAAAACTTTATAGAAAAAGTTTCCAAACCTTGCAATTTTGTGATTCCTCTAAGCCTGAACCTACTTCATAGGATCACTGTACCTTCCTGAATTGCTAATTGGGAACAGTTCTGTTACTGTAGCAGTTGGTCTCCAGCAACCGAGAAGCTTTGCCTTTATTCTGTATGTGTGAAAAACTCATTCTAATTGAATTCACAATTTTTATTCCCAAA
This sequence comes from Protobothrops mucrosquamatus, assembly GCF_001527695.2. Classification (NCBI taxonomy): domain Eukaryota; kingdom Metazoa; phylum Chordata; class Lepidosauria; order Squamata; family Viperidae; genus Protobothrops; species Protobothrops mucrosquamatus. The sequence goes on from NW_015387689.1 coordinate 46,660, forward strand.
GACGTTTCATTAAAATAAATGCAAGCTTTGTATTGATTAAAATAAAACCATGTTTTTTGTATGCTAGCAATGTAGAGCTGAAGTCCTGCTTACCCTTTAATGTGCAAATATGTGTGAGGTTCTTCGGATTTTAGTCCTCCTTCCTTTAAAACTAAAAAATAGCTACTCCTTTGCTAGTTGAGAGTTCTAGCAGTGCTGACTTATTATGGAAACAACAAGCAAGGTTATTATTTAACCTATTATTATTTTCTCCTGCAGATTCCAACTGAAATCTAAACATGAATTAGCAGTTACACGAATAAATCATTCTAAAAATGAAAGCAGGAAGGTTATGTTCCATCGAGAATATTGTTGTTTTTTTCTCTCTCATAATTTTAATCCTGCAGACGTTTTGCCATTTTTCCAGTATTTGTTTTTGATAACATGCTAGCCCATAGCTGGCTCAGGAGTTCTGGGAGTTGAAGTCCACGAGTCATAAAAGAGCCAAGGTTGCCTACCCCTGTGCTAGCCAATAGATAAGAAGCTTATAAAAAAGTAACAAGATGACAGGTCACTTCAGCCCATTTAAAAAAAGGACCTTTCCTGCCCATAATTAAAATTGATTTTATTTACTACACACCATTCAAGATGCTTATTTAGAGTACAGTGCTGGATGAAGACATCAGTGCAATTAAATTTCATTTGGGGGATAGGAAATGGGGGACATATTTTTTAATTTAAAAAGGGGGGATTCATTCTTATGTAACTCAATGATTTTATTTTATTTCTCTCTTCTGGCCTGAAGTAGATAAAATAAAAAAACCTCATGGATTAACTCTATTTTAGTTTTGGTAGACATATTTTTAAGCCCCTAAATTCTGATCAATGAAATTTAAATGTATTATTCCATACTGAAGTAATTCTGTCCTGAAATATGTTATCCTATTTATTTAAACATAATTTTCTTCTTTCTTTCTTCTACATCACTGTAATGTTTAATTTTATTTTTTTTTAAAAAGGAGTTTTGAGCTTCTTTTAATATAGCAAAAAGTGTTCCATTTCTAATTCCTTAACTTTAAAAATCTCCATATGATAAATTTCCTTAAGAATTCTTATACTTTGATTTCTTGTCCTTAAATTTAAGTCTGTGAAGCCAGAAAGGCCTCAGATGTCTGTAGAATGGGGTCCCATTGTTCAGCAAATTTTCTTCTCATTTGAAAGTAGTAAAAAAAAAATCAGTAGTAGTTTCCTACACATCAGTACTATAGACAAAAAGCAAAACTTTATTTTCTTCATGTTTTCTCATATAATTTATAATTAATCTGGGAAAAATGTTCAGTATGCTTCGTGAAATTTACAAATTCAATTTTAGGTTTGCTAAGTAATAGATTAATTGAAATAGTTAATTCTTTTAAATAATGCATTTAAATTAGACGTGCTGCAGATGAGCAGGTGTGATAAGAATGTCAGGAATTGTGTCATGGTGGATGTTTCTTGATCAATTCCAACAGGAATTGAGATTTGATTTTAATTTCCATCAGTTTAGGAATTCAATTTTTCTGTCAAAATGTTTCTAAATGCATTCAAGGATGAAGTACATATAGGATAAATTTAGAAGAAACATAGTTTTGTAAGGATCATTCAAATGCATACTCAGGAATTCTGGTCTATTATTTTTAACTAAACATAAATGAATGAGAAAACAGCACATTGTGTAATTGTGAATAGACTCAGGTAAAATTTAGATGGTCTAAAATATATTGGACAAGGACGGAAAACTTAAAGACAGGCAAGTTCTTCAACAACAAGGCATCGACTTAACATGGTGGTCGTATTTGCAAATTCAAACAAGATATGAAAAAGATGTAAAATCAATGGGATTTTACAAAGAACAGATATAACTCAATAAAATACTTTTGAAAGCAGATGACAATTTGATTAAGAAACTTTATAAATTTCTTCTAAATTGGAAGATGGAAAAAGAACAAGTAAAAGAAACAATGATAGTGTGGGCAATTTTGTTTTGGATATTCTATAGACTTAGAAGATTGGCAAAAGCTTTGGGACAGAAATATTAAACTTACTAAAGCAGTTTCATACAAAGAAAATTTATATAAAATGTTTTATAGATGGCATATGACTCCAATTAGATTAGCGAAAATGTTTAAAAATGTATCAAATAATTGCTGGAAATATAAACAAAAACCAGGCACTTACTATCATGTCTGGTGGGTATGCCCTTACGTAAAGAAATTTTGGTTTAAGATTAATATATGGTTGGAAAAGATGACCAAAATACAGATAGAATTTAAATTAGAATTGTTCTTGCTAGGAATATTTGGACTTAATTATGGAAAAGAGAATGAATATTTAATATTACATGTACTGACAGCCGCGAGAATAGCATTTGCCCAATTTTGGAAAAGTGAGAACTTACCATCTGACCAAATTATAATTACAAAAATCTTAGAATGTGCAGAAATGGACAGAGATTAAAGAAATGGATTAGAGATTAAAGAGAAAGAAGACTCAGTTTATTTCAAAACATGGGAAAAATTCTATCAATGAAAGGAATGTGAGAAAGGAATGTGAAACTTAATAGGCTGAATGAGACTTATTAATTAACTATTGCTTTCATGATTATTGCTATTTTTAGTGATTATAAGTGTTTAATACTATATTAACTACTGTTATTTAATATTTGTACCCAAACGATAGTTCGCTTGCTAAAGCGATGAATGACTACTGTACCTACCCTAACTCTATTTCCCAACCCTACCTAATACCCATACTGACCCTACCCCCAACCCAACCCTTTCCTACCCTTATAAAACCTAATAAAATTTAATAAAAAAGATGGTCTAAAATATAGACTGACTTGGATAAGAAGTAGGTGGATTCATTCCTAATGTAAAATACTTTCTGTTGTTTAACAGACCTCATCTCAAATAATGCTATGACTTGTCTTCCACATCTTAAATACCTATTCTGATTTAAATGCTAGGTCCCTTGGTACTGAGATTGACTGAATAATTTACAAGTACATAGGTTTCTTTTTCTGGACCCTTGTTTGAACACATTCTTTCTCATACAAATGTACTACCTTAATCAGTAGTCTGCCTACTATTACCTCCCATGACTCATAGTTTCATAAATGACAAGAGGTAACCAATAATTCAGGGGAGGAGTGGAAAGGATAGAAATAGAAAAATTTGAAGACTTTATAAGCAATTGATGCATACTATTTCATCTTGGTTCCTAGATAAGAAACATTTTGTTGGTGTAAATGCTTTCCATATTTGTCCCTCTGTTCTTACATTGCAAATTCTGATAGTTTGTTTGTTTGTTTTCATTAAGACAGTGTTTCTCAACCTTGACAATTTTAAGGCATGTGGACTTCAACTCCCAGAATTCCACAGCCAGCATTGCTGGCTGTGGAATTCTGGGAGTTGAAGTCCACATGCCTTAAAATTGTCAAGGTTGAGAAACACTGCATTAAGACATTAAGACATGTCACTCTTTTCAGTTTCTTTTGAGCCACCAGCACACTTAACATCAAATAAATTATAGCACAAGGGGGCATGATGGCTCAGCAGTTAAAGATGCTGAGCTTGTCAGTTGTAAACTTGAGAGCCCAGGTTCGAGACCCAAGCACTGCATGATGGGGTGAGCTCCCATTACTTACCTCAGCCCCTGCCTACGTAGAAGTTTAAAAGCATACAAACGCAAGTAAATAAATAGGTACCACTTTGGTGGGAAGGCGACAGCATTCTGTGTGCCTCGGCATATAATCATGTTGGTCAAATAATGACAGAAGTGCTGGCTCCCTCAACTAAGAAACAGAAATGAGACCACCCCTTAGAATCGGTCACGACTGAACAGGGGAAACTTTTATCTCTATGAGCAAACACACTTATAGATAAAATATGCAACACTAACATATCTTGGTGTCTTTCAGTGAATCTTTCACTTTCATGAGTTGGAACTATATTTGCTAAAATACCCAACCAGAATTGTTACTAGCAATTTCCATGAATAAATCCAACCTAGTGAGAAAAGCTCATCAACATTCCCTCATCATTTTTTTTTACATTTTATCTTAACATGCATAGTATTTCTTGCTGTAATAATAAAGCTCAGTACACATACACATCAACAAATCCCTATTAAAAATGTTGGCACAAACACAGATTAATATCTCATGATTGGTACTTCTCATTACCTAAATTACAGACACATATGAAATGGTTATCTATTTCATGCAAACATATAGGAGGGGACTGAAAATTGTTTAGGTTCCAAATCTGCATTTGATTTTACAGTCCTCTAGAAGACTATTTTGAAGACTATTTTTCAGCAAGGAAAAAAATATCAGCTTTATGAATTAAGCACAAAAGAGAAGGTACCTTCATTGCCTCATCTATGCAGACTTATTCTCAATAGTGTTTCTACAAAGTGAAAATCCATTGATTGACTACAAAAGATATATTCATCTGTATGCTATATAGTTAGGATCTATGACAGGGGTGTCAAACTCACAATGTCACGTGATGTGTCATTGTATTGTGACTTTTTTTGCCATTGCTGGCAATGGGGTGAGTTTCACTATGATGCATCCGGCCCACGGGCTGGCAGTTTGACACCCCTGATCTATGACAAATAAGAGAACCAAAGATTAATTAAACCTAAAGAAATTAAAATTGAGGTAGAAAAACTTGAGAGAACAACATTAATCAAATAATTCCATTTCTTTGGGGTTCAGGCAAGCTAAACTGATGAAAATGGGTACAGTTTTAATGCAGTATAATTATGTGCATTTAAGTCCCATTGATTTCAGCTGGACAAATTCATGCCATTGCACATTGAATGATGGAAAGTCTTTGATTTAATCAGCTAGGTTTGTGAACTGCTGCGGTCAGCCTTTTATTTTCACGACATTGATTATATCTGATTCAATAATTTAGTAAATGATGTTTTCGAGAATATATTGTCTACATTTAGTTTTTTGTTTTACATTGCAAGAATAATTGCAAGCAATTTCTTCATATATCAAGCTTGACTGAGACAGATTAAAAGAAAAAAAAAAGAAGTATGTCTAGAGGATATCCTGAGAAAGGTCATATGCATTTTTGTTTATAATTATCTATTTTATTGTACTTATCTATGTTTTCCTGTTACTGTGGCAATTAAAGAAGTATTTTCTTTATTAAGCTTTTAAGATGGTGAGGACATAACTCATAGGATAAATTTGCATATTATTAGTTCAATTGGATGCCAATTCTGGTACTGTGAACAGACTAGAAATGGCATCAGATATTGGAATATCAGAATATTTAATTTACAATTAATGCTTTTGGTTGGGAATTTAAAATACATGCTAAAAACTAGTATGGTTTCTAAAGCCAGTTTGGTGTAGAGGTTAAGGCATCAGACTAAAACTAGATGGATATGAGTTCTTGTCCCAGTTTAGGCATGAAGAAAGCTGGGTAGTATTAGGCCAGTCACTTTCACTCAGCCCTGGGAAAATGACAAGGGCAAACCATTTTTGAAAAACATTGCTAAAACAATTTCAGATGGTTGTCAGGAATCAACTAGAGACTAATATAGTGGAGAAATCAATAATTTCCCCATTTTTTTTCGTTAACTAGAGCTCCCTGAGACTGGGGTGTATGTAAAGAAACTCCTAGCCAAATTTCTCAGATGGAATCCTTCATCCCAACAGTAGTTATATATTCAAGATGGTAGATCTATTTGATGCATAAGGCTTGCTAATAAAAGCCATGATTGGGGGAAAATGGCAGCAGTATACTGTTAAAGCAGAGTTTAAAGCATTACTTATAGCTTTCCTTCCTTCCAGTTTTCCCCAGAACAAAAACCCTACAAGGTAAGTGGGACCATGGGTAGGTCACTGGCCCCAAACCAGTGGTGGGATTCAAATATGTGAACAACCAGTTCTCTGTGTGGATACTGCTTCCAGAAGTCCATTCTGGGCCTGGGCACAAAATATTAGTTACCGGTTCTGCTGAAGTGGTGAGAACCTGCTGAATCCCACCACTTCTCCAAACCACTCAGTAAGTTATACCTAGATCTTCACTATATGAGGTTTCGTCTTCTAGTATGGCATTTCTTATACATAAATAAGAGAATAATATGCATTCTGAAAGGCAACTTTCTACTAAGAAAGTACAATTGCCTTTTGAAAAGTACCTTTGGAATGACCATGACCTGGATAGTTGAGAATCTCCATAGACAGAATAATATACATTTTGGTGCACTCTCTTCCCACTTTTTAAAATTTAAATTTATTGTTTTATCATAGAAAATAAAATACAAAACAATAAAATGAACAGACAAAAGGAAACAAAATGAAAACATAGATTCAAGGAGGAAAATATGGTCAACTAAATTTAACATTTTGGTGCAGTCTCTTCCCACTTTTGAACCACTTAATTATTTCATATTCCATCATATTCCTTCCTGGTCATCGTACGCTTATGCTTTTAAGGCCAGTCTGGAATATGTTGAATCAAAATACTTTGTAAAACAAATATAGAAAACTCTTTGAAAGTCTCTTCTCTTTTCCATTACTCATTAGATGTTAGTAATATAATCTCAGGTACATCTGTCAGTTCTTATTTCAGAAATTGTTGAAATCTAGATTGCCAAAACCAGTAAGCTGTTTAATAGTGTCTTACTAATGTGTGAGAAAGGTGCAATTCTTCAGTAGTTCAAGCATTCCTTAGCAACTCTACTCAAGGTATGTTCTTATGGATGGGAAGAAACTCTGGAAAAAACTTTTAAACCTGATTGTGGTACAATGTACATGTACCAAAAGATTTAACCTTATTTTCCAGTAACTCTGACTGATAACTTACCTATCAACCAAATCCATCAAGCAATGATTGAGCTTTTGGGATAGGGGGATCATTATTTCCCAAGCAACACTTTAACAAAATGTTTTGTTGCATTATAGCAACTTTCTGGAAGAGGCCCTGCACTTAAGACTTCACAAATCTTCAACTAGCTTCAAAGTCTTAGATACAAACTGTGTTATATTATGAATAAATGTACAGACATAAACTTGTAAGCAATATGCAACAATAGTTGTGAAGAAGATTATAAAGATTACAGTCTGAATTGTGATGCAAAGACTAAAGTTAAGGTACATTTAAAAAAATCTTTAAAATGGTGCCAAATTGATGAATAATGCATATTAACCTTTTCCCTCTCCCTTCTTCAGAAGATATGCCCTTCAGAAGTACAAATCGTAGCGTAAGATAGCCTTCTTCCAATGAAACTGAAACAGTGATACCATACTTTTGAAGGTTCTGTCACATGGAAATCTAACATGGCAGGGTGAAAGTTTCTAGTTATCTTTATTAAATTGTACCCAGAATACAGAATGCTGTGTGCCCAGATGCCTTGTTTCTCAGTCTCAAGGATTTTGTAAACATGTCCGGTCAAACATGCTTACATAAATTTTGCAGTAAATATAGAAAATTTAACAAGCAAAACTGAGTGTGTTTAAGGCACTGTGTATCTGCATAGATACCCATGTTTCATTCCCATTTTATTGGATTTGATTGGCAAATTGTTGTTGAGAACTTAAGTCCAGACTACTTTTGCAGACTTTATGCAATAAAAGATCTGCAAAACACTTTAAGTGAACTCAAAGTTCAATATATAGGTTGGTCTTTACATGGTGATCTTTCTTTTATTCCTGAAAAAAACCCAACAGATATGGAATCTGAGGTCAATGGCTAAACCAAAGTCTAGTGCATTACTGAAATGAAGAAACAGAAAAGAAAATAATATGTAATCATGGAACCAAAAGCTAGCTTGATATCAATTCTATACCGATGGCTTCAAATCAGAGCTTATCTGGCAGTGCATATTTCCTAGCTGATGTTTCCTACTTAGCAGCTTCTAATGACTGGGGATTTTTTAATCATTTTTTTTTTCTTTTCAAACAAAATAAAACAGAATTCCACTTGGAATCCTGCCTCATACCAGACAAAATATAGGGTATGCCTTGATTAATTTTAAGGATAAAAGCATCATCTATGTATGTGTGTACATGCATTTACTATAGCAGTAAATGTATATGGAGTATTCCCTTCATTTTAACCTCACAAGACCCTGTGAAGGAGAAGAGCATGAGAAAAAAGGAGACGGGCCACTCACATCCAGTGAGCTGTATCTGCTCGGTAATAAACTCAATAGCATAGCCTTTTTACTAGCTTACTGTCTTCAGCATAGAAAACCAGCATGATTAATAAAATGTTTAGCTATACTTTCCTTGACATAAATACAGAGAGAGTTTATTAAAGCCGTCTTTCTCCTCTTGACTTGCTTTTACAAACTTGTTTAGGTCAGGATAAACATCCACACAGTCGCAAAACACACTGAGAGACATGCCACTTCTTATTTATTTTGCTGTACCCAACATTTTGAGAACAGTAATTCTTGGGTCAAAGTCTTCCGGCTCCGGGAAAACAATTTCTTTCTATGGCTCATTTGTTCTTCCAGACGCTAGCCCAGAAGCAAAGAGGTAGCTTAGACATTTTTGTAAGAATGATGAAATACGTTCTGAATGAATGTGCCACTCAAAACTTCCACTGCCACATTCTGCATCAGATGAAGCATCCCAGTCATTTTCAGAGGCAGCCTAATGCATAATATATTGCAGTAATCCTATTTTTAGTCATTGGGGTTGTAAATTAATATTAATGTCTGAATTTTTTTTATACTAAATTAGAAATTTTAAACTTCTTTAGAGTCTTAAAATTTTAACACATCACCATCCTTACAAGCATTTGGACTTGTTTAGGGGATGCAGATTTTGTGAAGAGGTCTTTATTCCAAGGAGTTTTACAGTGAAAAGCTTGACAAATACGCAGGTGGAGCAATGAATGGGGTTTGTGTCACTTGGCTTAATTAAATCTCAGCTACCACCCAACAGATCATGTTATAAAATGAAGAGGAAATATTCTCAGAGATCCTCTAGGAAATGTCTTTCAAGACCAATGCTTAAGTGACATAATCTTATTCATCTTGGACATTTAGAGGTTAGAGATGTCAACAGTGATTATTATTATTATTATTATTATTATTATTATTATTATTATTATTATTATTATTATTATTATTATTATTATTATTATTATTATTATTATTATTATTATTATTATT
>NW_015387689.1:58038-76290 GCF_001527695.2 Protobothrops mucrosquamatus
TCTACGCCCAACCAGGTCTCAGTAATACCTGCCAGGTCCGCGCCCCCCTCTAAAATAAGATCTTGTATGAGGGGGGCCTTATTTACCACGGACCTGGCATTACATAACATCAGCCGATGGTCCCGGGCCGGGGGGTCTGTGTCCCCTGGGAACCGAGTGGGGGCCTGAGGACCGGAGCACCCACAAGCTTGTAAATAGCATGTGCGTGCTCCCCTAACCTGATATGGTCCTCTGCTCCCGCCATATCCTATTCCACAATTAGTGGAACAGTGGAAGCAGCAGTGGGTATAATTATTTAATATCTGCCTTTTGTTTGTTTGTTTTAAGGAGAAAATAAAGCTAATTGTAGTTTGCATAACATTTTGGCGCTACAAGAAGCTACAGGTCTCTGGAAGCAACCATCAAGGGAAATAGAAAGTGAACAAAACCGAATCAATACATGGCAAAGAGTTATGTGTGCATTAACTGGCAGTACAGTAGAAGGTAGAAGAGAAAATGGCATGCTAGATTGCAATTATAATAGTCAATCTTCTCAGATGGCTGAGTTTGGGCCATCCTTTTTCAGGTGAACCATCTATTTTCATAACTATTCTGTTCAATATACTCAGAGCCTTTTCACTGCTAACAAACTGCTAATCAATGTGAATGAGGAATGCGAATTCAGTCACCATATTAGGCATCAGGCTCATTGGGAAGGAAATGTTGACAGGACTTTGAAATAAAAGAAGTCTAAAACTCTCTCTCTCTCTCTCTCTCTCTCTCTCTCTGTGTGTGTGTGTGTATGTATATATGGAACAAACCTGGCTGAAGCCATCTTTTTCATTTTGAGTTGCCACATAGATGGGGAAGAAGGGGGGAAGTATTATTGCTATTTGTATCACTAGTCAAAACAGGCAGCAGTCCTGTGGGAACCAAGGTCATTCCCACAGGTGCAGGAAGGAGGAGTGAAGATGATTTGAGAAGCCTGCCAATTGCTTTCATTGACTGTGTTGATATTATGTATCCAATAAACATGTGCTTTGAGGAAATTTCAAGCCTCTGAGTTCTGCTTTGTGTGGTTTCATTAGTCAGAACCTTGACACTCACATTTTATCAATGAATGTGTTTTATCGGTGATGTGTATGGCAATTTAACAAGGAACTCAGTGAAATGAATTCAACAGACTCAAAGATGTGTCTATGTCTCTGCATTAAATTTAGGAATTCTCCTTAAGAAAAATCTATAAAACAACTAAATAAAATCAAGTCATTCTTCTCTTTGTAAAAGCTGTATCAATAATTGCTTTTCATATGCAAAATCATATTGATGTAGCTTGAATGGGGATGGTCTGTTTTTTCCATATTAAAATGATGTAGCAATAGGTAGTCAATTTATATCAGGTTCCTTATCAGAGTTGAATCATTGCTCTAGGCTGAAATCAAAATGGGAAGATATATCAAATGAATGAAATGGCTTCTCAGTAAGAAGGAAATGTGAACAAGATTCTCATAAGAAGCTATAAAGCAACATGGGCTGGATAGAAAATAGATTGTTCCAGGTATTGTGAGCCCAAACATTTTGATTTCTTTCTAGTATTTTTAGATAAAACATTGAAATTTAAGGCATGGTAATTTTACAAAATTATGTATGTAATTATCCTGTCCCTCTTGATCTAATACTCAGGTTAGAACCTAGCTTTCCTTGAATTTGTAAATACTGTGATGCAGTTATTGGTAGTTACTATTTTGAAAGAAAATGAGTAATTAAATGTATATATTTGAACAGGTGCTTTCAAATATTTTCTGGATAGTCAAATCAACATGTGAGTAAGAAAAAATATCCCACTGTTTAATGTGAAGATAAATCTATACTATTAACAGTGAAGCTTCTATTAATCTATTAGAAGTTATCACATATAAGTTCAATAATATTAAATTGAATATAGACTTTTAGCCTAAATTTGTTTGACATCAGTTTAGTAAGTGGTAAGGTTGGTTCTGACGTTAACTTTTTAGGAGGAAAAAAAATCCAAATTTGGATTCACAGAGATATCATGGTGAATCTGAAATTGCTTTTAATTAAGGGTTGGTTCCAGATATTTGAATTTTGATTTTAATCAACAGTTTTTTTAATTCAGACCAAGAAATGACCAAATTGAAATATACAGTAGCACACTGATATTGTTTAATTCATGAATGGTCAACTGGTGACTTACAGGTCTCATCTAATTAAATGAAGATTTGGATAGTTCCATAAAGGAATAACATATGTGATGCTTTGATTGGTTTGGTGGTTGAGATTATCTAAACCTTATTAGGCCCATTTTGGGAACCACCATTGAATCAACATCTCCTATACAATAAACTGGAACTATCCAATTAGACAGAAATTGAACGAATGTAAAACCAAGTCTTCAATCCTTAACTTTCACATGGAATCTGAAAGGATATCAATGGCATTAAAGACTACATAGAAGTATAAAAGTACCAAGAGAAGCACACTACCTGCTTCCAGGTTGTATACAAGACTGATTAATGTCATTGCTGACTCAACTCCAGAATGGACCTCTGACACAAAAGGAATTCAGATATTCTATTATTTCTAGGGAATTCTGTAGCTATCCTTCTACTATCATTTCAATGCCTTTCCCTAAAATGTTAGGGTTAGAGACTAAGTGATAATTGTCAGAAAATAATCATATTGAGGAAGGTCTTTTTAAAACTAGGCATGCTACAATTTATTCAAGGCTACAGGCACAAAAGCCTCCAAAGTGAAGTTTTGACGGTTTCTCAGATCCAGATAGTCTTATTCCTGTGGGCCCATACAGGACTAGAGTAGAGTAGAGTAGAGTAGAGTAGAGTAGAATAGAATAGAATAGAATAGAATAGAATAGAATAGAATAGAATAGAATAGAAAACAGAGTTGGAAGAAACTTTGGAGGTCTTCTAGTACAACCCCCTGCTCATTTCAAACCCTATACCATTTCAAACAAATGGTTGTCCAATCTCTTCTTAAAAACTTCCAGTGTTGAAGCATTCACAACTTCTGGAGGCAAGTTGTTCCACTGATTAATTAGAACAATTAACTAGAAATTTCTTCCTAGTTCTAGGTTACTTCTCTTCTTAATTAGTTTCCATCCATTGCTTCTTCTCCTGCCCTCAGGTGCTTTGGAGAATAGCTTGACTCCCTCTTCTTTGTGGCAACCCCTGAGATATTTGGTAAGGTCATAGTTCTAGCTCATAGATAGTTGCAGACATGCCAGAGTTCACATATCAGAAGTAATCTTAAGTATCATGGCAAGATAGCAATCATCATCATACCATACTTTGTAGTATGGTACATGAGAAGTCAAAACCTTATTGAATCCGAGTGAGTTTTTGAGTGCTAAGAAATCTATCTACTGCCTCATATGCCTACGAGCACCAACATGGCTGCCTTCCCTGTTTTCAAATATTGATGCCATGAGATATTTCCATAAACATATATAAGTGAAAGTTTCAAGGAACAGTCTAGCATTTTAGAAAATCATAAATAAGGTTCTGTTTTTATTATAGACTTTCAGATATTTTAATGATATTTGTGTCTCATTTTGTTTCTTGTCTATGAGAGTTTCCAAAGTATTAGAATCTCTTCATGCTTTTTCATGCTTTATGCTTCATTTTTCTTTCAGAAATATAGAAGAAGAAGTAAAAAATCAATACAATTTTAAAAAATCTAGATTAGCACTATAGGTCAATTGGTTAGTAAGCAAATTACAGATCTTAGCATCTTGTTAGCAAATATACTCTATATTTTCTAAACATTCATCACAGAAGTTCATGCTTTCCTTCTCTTCTGAAGTTTGCATGAAAAGAACTGTCTTTTCAATTATATATCGATGCTGCATTCTGCAATTCATCTTGCAATAAATAAATATCACTCTTGTTATTGTGCAGATTACCATAAATGAATAATTAATTAACACAGAAATTATTGCAAGATCAAGCAGGTATTGGTAACCAGGCAACCATTAAACACAAATAGTAATAATAATTTTTAAAAAATAGAAAACATTCAAGTTGCTGGTTTGCTTTCTGTTTGGTTGTTTGTTTTTTTCAGAATATGTTATTTCATTTTTAATAAGCACAGAGGAAATTCTATGTTTTTGAAGCAGAATTAAACATGTTGCAGTAAAAAAAAAATTATGATTTAAGTTATCTTTAACGGAACCACCTTAAAAAGTAAAGCACAAAAATTAATAAAATATATTAACTGTATATGATCTTTGTCAGAACTTGGAAATGGGTAGTGTGCTTCTCTTGGTCCTTTTTTTTACTTTAGTTAGTAACTGTTGACTTGATTTCCATTGTAAAGAATGTTTAATTTTGCTTATTTTTTCCCTTCGGTAATTAAATTCATTACAATTATGAAAAGTTTACCGTTGTAACATAATGAATTTCTTCAGTGATATAATATTCTGAGAAGACTGTTGTAAAGATTTCCTTTCATTGAGCATAGCTTCTGGTGCCTAAATGGAGACATCTATTCTGAATTCTCATCTCATCTATAGTCCTAACACTCCTGGTGTCTCACATCAACATAACTGAATCCAGTGGTGGTTATTTTTTCCATAACACAAACTGTGGAGGAAATTATATTAGCAGAGCAAGGTTATTCTTCATCTCAAAGATCTGGTTCAGGGGTGTCAAACTGCCAGCCATTGAGCCAGTTGCATCATGCGGAGGCCGCACTCACTTAAGCTCCAACAATGTAAAAAAAGTCACGATACATCATGACACATCACGTGACGCGGTGAGTTTGACACCCATGGTCTAGTTCAGGGGTAAGCAACCTTGGCTCTTTTATGACTCGTGGACTTCAACTCCCAGTATTCCTGAGCCAGCTGGCTCAGGAATTCTGGGAGTTGAAGTCCACGAGTCATAATAGAGCCAAGATTGCCTACCCTTGGTCTAGTTTATCTCACACTCTAGCCGTCTATTCATGAACTGGTGTAAGGAAAACAGCCTAGTTTTAAATATCGGAAAAACCAAAGAGATCATTGTTGATTTCAGAAAAGGCAGGCATAGCCACACTTCTATGTGCATTAATGATTCATCTGTGGAGATGGTTACCAGCATCAAATTCCTGGGTGTGCAGCTGATGAGTAGGCTGGCTTGGTCGCTCAACAGTGAGAAACTGGTGAAGCGGGCACAGCAGCGCTTGCATTTTTTGCGTCACATGAAAAAATCACATCTTCCTTCCCCTGTCCTGACCACTTTCTACAGGGGGACGATCGAGAGCATCCTGTCATACAGCATCACAGTCTGGTTTGGAAGCATCACTGCTTCAGACAGGAAGGCAGTGCAGAGAGTGGTGAGAATGGCCGAAAAGATCATTGGCAGTTCCTCCCTCCCATCCAGGACATAGCACAGAAGCACTGCTTGAGCAGAGTCCGTAAGATTATCTGGGACACTACACATCCTCTTCACGACCTGTTTTCCTTGTTACCTTCTGGGAGGAGGCTTCGTGGTATCCGAAGCAGAACATCCAGATTCAGCCAGAGTTTCATTCCATTCAGCATTAACCTTGCGAACTCTCAAGCTTCCTCCTTCCATTATATATTCAAGATGGACAATATTTAATATTTATTTGCTACGTATATGTAGGGATGTGGGTCTATACATATGTTGTTCATAGTATGTTAGGTGTGTGTCATTTATGTGTTTCACTTTGAGAGCGGGCAATTAAATTTCATTTTTTATGTGTGCCGTTGCGTCCATAGTAAAAAAAAAATGACAATAAAGGTTATCTTATCTTATCTTATCTTATCTTATCTTATCTTATCTTATCTTATCTTATCTTATCTTATCTTATCTTATCTTATCTCATCTCATCTCATCTCATCTCATCTCATCTTTAGCCATTCCTACAGAGCAGAAGTAAAAGACTGGAAACCCTTGGCCTTTTATAGTCCTGTTGATGATTTATATTTAAAAATGTTCCAGCTAATAAAAGATGATGCTAGGAAAGGATATTGGATTGTGCATAACCAGAACTTATCACTAAGATTATTTCCCTTTGGCTTTTCTGGCAATGAAAATCTGATGCTGGAAAATTTGGTCCTAGGAAGCAATAGAGATCTGGTGGAAGATTTTTCTTGACTAAGGTTAGAGCTCTTTCTGAACTGGATCCCACTTATAATTTTTCAGGGATTATAGAGTTAAAGAGTTGTAGGAGCATATGTGAAAAGTGAAATGCCATGCATCTTTATTGCCTTTTTGTGGGTTTGATTCCGAATAATACTGTTGCTACAATATCTATCAATTCTTCCTTTTTTTCAACCTTTGATGTTTTCCCTTATTTACTCTTAGTTCATAAATAAGAAGAATGTATATGCTATTTAATTTTATTTTATTTTTCATTTCATTTGAAATGTTGCATTTTTTATTACTAGACTTGGATTTTTTTTTAAGAAAAGGCAAGAAATAAATGTTCAAAAGAGGAATTCACCAAAGAAGAATAGTGTATAACGAGTATTTTATGCCTCTCAGAGTTTCTCAGGGTGAATGAAGTTTTTAGTTTTTAGTTACTAGTTTGTGTTCTGGGGATGTCGGAAGGTTAACATATAATATAAAGGATTTGCAGAGATGTAAGACACCAAGTGTACCCTTCATTAATTCTCAGCCTTTCCAATAATTAGGATGATCTCTGCAAATATTTAATATTGAAAATGGTAAAACAGTTTCTATACATTTAGGTCTTGCCATCCAGCAAAGACTTTCAGCAAAGTACAATTAGAGTTAACACAATCCCTAAAAATACAGGGGGGGGACCCTGCAGGTATATAGTATCTCTGTAAAATGTATAGTATATTTTGTCTCTTAAATCTTGCCAAAAAAGTTTTTGAAAAGAAGCATCTTTGATGTGACATCTTCCATTTGCTGATATCATTAAAAAATGAAAAAAGATCAAAGTATTTTCCTTTATTAGTAGAGGACGGTGTAATGCTGAAAGAAATAGAACATTAATATTATCATGCCTTCTTCTGACAATGGAAAAAAACTGTAGCTTATTTTGTATATGTTTATGCATGTGAATTGTGTGTTTACAGTATGTACTTGCATAAAAATGACATTTAAAGCTCATAGAGGTTGTGCACCTTGGTTTTAAATTAAAAATTAACTAATTGGCCCTAAGGAATATTAG
The DNA here is from genome assembly GCF_001527695.2 of Protobothrops mucrosquamatus. NCBI lineage: Eukaryota > Metazoa > Chordata > Lepidosauria > Squamata > Viperidae > Protobothrops > Protobothrops mucrosquamatus. The sequence goes on from NW_015387689.1 coordinate 65,203, forward strand.
CCTGAAATACAACACAGAAAGCATGTGTGAGAACAGTCAATACCCACAAAAGACACAACTTACTTTATGATAAATTTTATGGTTTAAAATCGTATCATTTTATGGGGTTTTTAAGGGGTGAATTTTTAAATGTTGTAATCTGCCCAAAGTTACATATGTGTCAGTGGTGGCTACATAAATTTAATAAATAAATAACAGCTGTCTCACATGAATTTGGAATAAAAATGATAATTTATGACAATATAAAGGATCTATATTATGATCCATTGCATATATTTGTATTGTTATTTTGCATCCCTTTTGTTATACCTTTTCTGGTATCTTTGTCAAAGTTTGATTACTTTTAAATATTTAAAAAAGGAGTATGAATTCTGGATTATACTTAAGCATGAGGTTATTTTTCTTTATATGAGACTCATAAATTTGTCCTATCATAAGTTAAAAGTGAAAATATTCATTGTTTGGCAGTCAAATATAGTGAATTACTGAATTAGACAGGAACATATATATTCAGTGATCATCTCTGAATTTTGCATTCACTTTTTCATATGACTAACTATATTTGTTATGTGATAAATTGCTGTTCCCATTTGTTACTTTGCTTATCTGAAGCTTCCTCATGGAATTATAATCATATTCTTATCTGTTCTCTCATATGGTATTTCAAGCTAACTAGCTTTGTTAACTACTGATGAAATCAGAATAAGCTCCAATATAACATATGGAAGAAAAAACCCATAGATTATTGCATGCTACATACTCTACATCCCGTAGCAAATTATTATTTTTTTTAAAAAAAACTTTTCTTTTAAGCCAACTAATAATGCAAACTCACCAACACTTTGGTTTTACAAATGAGGATTAATGGGATATAGGAGACAAGAGTTTATGCCAAGTACTCACAATATAGGAATGTATAATCCTTGTTTTACAATCATTTGTTTAGTGACTGTTCAAAGTTACAATAACCAAGCCTTGAACTTGGCTATGGATAAACCAATCAACAAGGATTACCATAAAATGGGTTGATCAGTGACTCAAATATTTAACCCAAAATGAACAATTATAACTGCTTTTCCCTTACAGAAGAATAAGTTAGCATTTCTTTTATCACCTACTTAAATATTTTTTTAAAGTTTGACATCAGTCCAACATCTAAATCATAGTTTAGTCAATGTGATCAACTGGGGAAACTCTTCATATGCCTAGAAAAACCAGTTTAAAAGGGGCCTCTGAAACAATGGGGAAATACTTATATTTGAAAGTATAACTTACATATTATTTACTGGGATTTAGATATTTTCTAGAAAGGAATATTATCTAACTCTTTCAGTCCATTACAAAAGTCTACATCTCTTTTCTCTCAGTCCAATCTAGGTTTCAATCATCATAGTACATTGGTTTTGAGAATAAATGGGAAAATAAAACTGAAGCACATTAAAAAAAATCTGTTTCCATAATACTGGCTACATTATAGCTGTATTGCACAGGATTATTAGCATCATATCTGAATTCCTGGAACTCCCTAAATGCATTTCCAAGAGAAACCTCTGTGCATGGGATTATTCCTGGCAAATATTTGGGCAAATATTTCTTATAATTTTATTTTTGAAAGGGATTAATTCTTCCTTATCACCATTTTTCCTCAGTGGTTCATTATCTTGGTATTTTCCTATGTGCCAGCAATTTTTCATGAACCTATTGGTTTTCAGTCCAAATTTTGTTACATTATACATACTTCAATATATACTTTGTTATAAGCTGATTGACTGGTTGATTGATTGATGTGATTTATATTCCCATCTGGGCAGATCCAGTGCCACTTCCAGCTCCTTGTGCAGAATGCAGCCAGTATTTTCCCACCACCAAAATGGCAGTATTTATCTACCTACTCACCAATAATCCTTTTGAACTGCTAGGTGGGCAGTACCTAGGGACAAGAGATTGGAGCTCACTCCATCCTGTAGAGCTAGACTCAAACTACTGGAATGCTGGCAATTGCTCAGCATATCCAGCATCATTAAGCCTTTGTGCCACCATATCCCCTATATTAGCTAACATTATCATATTATTACCAGTAACATTACCTTTATCAGCTAATTTTTCTGGCTAACTCAGAGAAAGCGGAAATCTAACTACTAATATCTGTAAGGCCTTTCTTAACTCTAGAATTAGAAAGAGTAAGAAGAATACAGAACACTTCATATAGCACACTTATATTAAGCATGTGCAATAATCTGACACATGTACATATTTAGAGCCAAGTAGAACTGAAAGTTGGACTTAAAAAAAAACAAAATGTTTTCACCTGTACTTTTGAAACACTGCTGTATTAAAGGAAAGGGTTAGGGTTAGGATTAGGGTTTGCAGGACATGGCAAAAAAAAACAAAACAGTAACTCAAGCTTATCTTGAGTCACATAGCAAAATATCTGCTTTGCTGTTTTATCTCTAGTAAAAAGTTGGGATGGGGGGAGGGAAATGCTGTTTTGCACTTTTATTTCAATTAGACTTTTTGAACCCAGTTTATTAAATTGTTACCTGTATATTGTGACTTCATTCTAGAAGTTATATGGCAATTATGTGTATCTCCCTTCACAGCAGCTTCAAGAAATGAAATCTCTGTTAAAAAGTCCATAATGTCAATATTCTGCATATTGGAAGAGGAGCAACCATAAAAAGGACAGTTATAACTGCTTTGCAAAGCATTACATGCTTCTGAATGCCACCTCTAAACAATTATTAACCCAAAGAGTTCTCCTTACGCAATGAAAATTGGATTAAACCAGATTAGTCAATAATGTAAGTTATATACCAATGTAGAAAATTGTGCAATATAAAAGTTATAGATTCATTACTTAGAACTATAATTTATCAATGACTATTTTTGCTAATGAATCCTTTTCAACTAATAAATATGCAATAAAATAATGTGATTCAGAATGGGAAATAAAATTATGAAAGCTCATTAAAATCAGTAGATATGCTATGAGTTCACTAGCAAGTAAATAATTCATCAACTGCACAATGCACTTTTGGGAGAAAAAAACAACCAACCCTATCCATAAATTACTTTTATTACTAAGCTAATTCTACTTTTGTTTAGAGGCATGCACATGCACATGCACACAGACACAAACCCATACACACATACATAGCATAAAGGTCCAGAAAGTTTAATTGCAAATTGATTAACATGGAGCTCTGCTAAATAAATCAGCTGAAAGACATTTAAGTTGACACTATGCTAGGTGCTCAAATTAAAGGACTGTCCCATCGCATTAAATACAGTACATTTGTCACTGATAAACTAACAGTCACTTATTTGAGCTGACAGCCAATGGAGCAGGAAAGCAATCTATACACTATTGGGTTTAATGAATATTTAAATTATTCTCTACCCAAGAATCCTAACATTAAAAAAATGTTTCTGGTTTTATATTTTCTCAAGGTGCAATATCAGGACAAGTCCCTGCAGTTTTCTTGGCAAGCTTTTTTCACACAAATTGAGATTTGTGCATATATTACCTTTTTTTGTGGCAACTGATTTGCTTCAAGATGCAATTCAGGGTGTTGATTATTATCTTTAAAGCCCTACATGGTTGGAGCCAGATTATTTGAAGGACCACATCTCCTCAGTTACATATACCTGGCTTAACAGAGTGGGATGGCAAGGTATGTTATGGGTCCCTTCTCTTAGGGAAGTACATCTGGTGGGACCCAGAAAAAGAGTCTTTTTTGTAGTGGTTCCTCCTCCCTTTGAATATCATTCCTCCAGAGAAAACATTGCCCCCAACTTTGATACTTTTCCCAAAGGCCCTGAAGACATGATTGGCATGGAACTGGTCAAGTGATTGGTGTTGGTAGGGCAGAGGGTTGTGGTTTTTTACATTGTAAAATTTTAATGTTGTAAGCCACCTAGAGTCACTATGTGTGAGCATAAGCTCATTATATTAAGACGTTTAATAAATAAGTAAATAAATAAGAGAGAAGCAAGACAGAGAAGTAATTGATTTATTAAGCAAGTGCTTTATCTCGGAATAAATGGTATTAACATGCTGAAATGTGAACAAGAGAACACTGTCAAATAAAACCTCTAATATACAGCATAAAAATCATTCAGTGTATAAGTATAGGTAGTCCTTGATTTGCAACAGTTCATTTAGTGATCATTCAAAGTTACAACAGCACTGAAAAAAGGGACTTATGACTGTTTTTCATACTTACGACTGTTGCAGTCGTTCTCTGATCACATGATCAAAATTCAGATGCTTGGCCACTGGTGCATATTTATGATCATTGCTGTATCCCAGGGTCATGTGATCACCTTTTGTGACCTTGTGACAAGCAAAGTCAATGGGGAAGCCAGATTCACTTAATAACTGTATTGCTAACAAATGTAGTGATTCACTTAACAACTGTGGCAAGAAAGGTCATAAAATGGGGCAAAACTCATTTAACAAATGTCTCGCTTAGCAACATAAATTTTGGACTCAGTTGTGATTGTACGTCGAGGATTGCCTGTAAATTGAGGAAAAATAGTTTCTGCACTGTACATTCAACATGGGACATTTATTTATTCAGTTGTGCATATGCCTTCATTCTACCATGTACCAAAAATAACACAAAATCCATAGATAGTAAGTTCTCTGGCGCTGTAATGTCATGCATTATTCTGCATGATTTTAAAATAAATCCCATTGATCTTAGAGTTTAGTTTGTAATAAGCCTTGTATAGCATCCTTCCACAGTGTTTTATAGTTCAGAGATTTTGCACTACGACTGCAATCCATAGAGCCACGCGTCATATACGGAGCACATTCTTTACAGGCAAGATAATGTGTAAGATATAGCTGGACAACCCATTGCCCATACACCCAAAACTATTTTAATGTTAGCAGTAAATGCAAATACCTCTGTTATTTTCCCCCACTTTTCTAAACATGAATTAGAGAAAACAAGCAAATATTTATCCCTTCTTTTCTTTGTAGGTAGCCTCCATATAGATTACACTTACCTCTAACCTTGCAGAGTTTTATAAATGAACAGTAATGATCAAAGCCATCCCATTTAAAACTAATAAAGGATTAGATGAAAGGATAAAGGAACAGACAAAGAAGCTATAACTTAGAGAAATGTGCTGGTTCCAGAAGCCTAATAGGGTCAGCCTTGAATGAAAGACTATATCAGAAGTCCAAGGCTGTAAGATCAACAAGCTGGAAAAAAAAATCCTAGAAGAAGGCAATAGAAACCAGTTTCATACTGTATTGCTAAGTAAACTCTATGGGTGTATCTAAGTCATCAGGAGCTGACTAGGTAACAACTCAAATTAACTCAAAGGCTATCATAAATTATTGCCAAGACAAAAACATTTTTATGACTCTCTGCTCTTTGACTGCTACTTTATCCCTTTGCAGTTTAGCTATTTGTATAGTATTTCTTAGCAGATAAATTTTAGAGGATATCTAGCCTATGCTTATTGTTAAGGAGACACTTATTGTGGTTGGCAAAACAAGTTTAGACTGGATTTGGCATGTTTATCCATCTACTGAACTCTTCCCAAGGACTTTGGATAGACAGGTATTGTTTCAGGATATTAAATATATCTTCACAGGAAGTAAGCTGTTCCAAGTAAGGTTACCTTCTGCAATTGACTGATGGTGAGTTTGTCAATGTAAATGGTGTTCCAGTGGTGTGCCAGGTGTTTTGTAGTACTATTGGTATTATTTTTTGCTTTCTTTTGCCACAGTCATTTTATTTCTATTTGTAGAATTTTCTTCAGTTTTTTCTCTTCTATTCTGCTGGCTCCAGGTACTGTACATTTTTGTCTTTCTTATCAACAATTAAATTAGGTCTAGGATAGGGGATTTGAAGTCCATGAGCAATAAAAGAGCCAAGGTTGCCTACCCCTGGTCTAGGATAATGTTGATGTTCATTGCACAATGTCAGATGTTGAGTTATTTATAAAAATAAATATAGATTTATTTATTTAAATTAATAAATAATAAATAATAAATAATAAATAATAAATAATAAATAATAAATAATAAATAATAAATAATAAATAATAAATAATAAATAATAAATAATAAATAATAAATAATAAATAATAAATAATAAATAATAAATAATAAAAAGTAGTGGAGAAAGTTGATTTCATTTTTGTCTTAGAGATTGAAAAATATCAGCTGATTCAGATGCTTATGATTAGCATTTTAACCTATCATATTGGCAGTGAAGTACTTATGTGTGTGAATGAAGCACCATTTTTGTTTTGCTGTGGGTTTGTGGTTTTAGACTCTGCCTGCACCACTTACATCAAATGACTCCACTAGTTAGATTTCTTTTTTTTCAGAATTTTGCTTTCTTCCAAAAATTTGCTTTGTATTCATCTTGCAGTGTTATGCATATACACATGGCAAAAACATGTGTTCATTATCTTCTCTTCATGGTCATTTGAGCTTCTACTGAATTGTTCCCAGAGTATTTCTTCTTATGCATGCATTTATAAGTATTTGTTGCATCAAGCACATAATTATAAATGATGTAACTGCACAGAAACCCAATTAACCAGAGCCACACACCACAAATAGCAAGCATGGCCTCCATTCCCTGCAATGAGTTGCATTCAGAACTTTGCATCCCCTTATGCTGGACATACTCTGCATTTTGCACACATTGTCCCATTAAGATAACTTGCATTTATTGCTCCTGCCTACTTCTTATCTTACTTCATTGTTTGATTTTAGTTGCATTGGTCACATCATTTTGGACTAAAGAAAATTACTCTGGACTGGATAAGATTATTATTTTCTCTGGAACAAGCCCATCATGAATATTCATTATCCAATGGTCCTTCATGGCAACCTTGCTTAGCCACACATGCAAGGATGCAAATATCTTCTGCACATCATGCAAAAATAGATTTTTAGGATAAAATATTGAAAGTTCAGCCTTCTTAATAAAATCTAGAGAAAGGAAAGCAGACATGCATTTGTGTACACACACCAACACACACACACACACACAGAGAGAGAGAGAGAGAGAGAGAGNGGGAGGGAGACAGAGACAGAGACAGAGACACAGAGAGAGAGAGAGATGTTGCCCAAGAGCAGACTCTGTCGCCTTAATCATAGCACTCAATATCAAAGGAAAGGATTGTTGTGATGTACTACAATGGAGCAATATTTCTCCATTAATGAACACCTAATTCATTATGCTTAAACCCACTTGATTGATGGGAAAGTAAAATTCAGAACTGGACTAGTAGCCTAATGCCAGATAATAAATGTTTCACTAATTCACTAATCTTTCCACCCAATATAAGATTATACAATAGGACCAAAGAGCCATCAAGAAGAAGAATGCATGCCATCAAATCCAGCATCATTCTTCTTCTCTTCCAAATAAGACTTGATAGCAATTCCATTCTGCTAATTTGATTTTTCACTCTATTCCACCCTTTTGCTGAATTCTAACTGATAAAAATGCAGTGAAGAGGAAGACTGTTGCATAAAAGTCATCACAGGAGCCCCGGTGGAACAGTGGTTAGAATGCAGTATTGCAGGCAAACTCTGCCCACAGTCAAGAGTTCAATCCTGATTGGCTCAAGGTTGACTCAGCCTTCCATCCTTCTGAGGTCGGTAAAATGAGGACCCAGATTGTTGGGGCCAATATGCTGACTCTGTAAACCATTCAGAGTGCTGTAAAGCACTGTGTAGCGGTATATATCTAAATGCTATTGCTATTACTATTATAGAAAGGAATGTTTTTAGTCAACCTACAATCATTAGACTCAAACAGGAATATTTGTTCAGACAAGAGAAAAAGCTGCAAAGGCAAGTACAAATGTGACTCACAGAAAAGAGGTAGAAATTTGATCATGTGGTCATGACTGCCATTTTGACTTTTGACACCTTCTGAAGATGCCCCCAAACTAATTCATCTATTGAAATGTTGTGATTCCCATCTGACTTGGTGCATTTAAAAAAAAATCCAAATCAACATTGTAAAATAAAGAATTTTTTTATTCACAGAATGAATTTTTTAGTCCTTTGTTTCATAAACTTTATATAGACTAGACTAGACTAGACTAGACTAGACTAGACTAGACTAGAATAGAATAGAATAAGAATAGAATAGACTAGAATAGACTAGAATAGAATAGAATAGAATAGAATAGAACTGGAAGGGACCTTGGAGGTTTTCTAGTCCAGCCCCCTGCTCAACCAGGAGAACTTATACCATCACAGACAGGTGACTGTCTAGTCTCTTTTTAAAAATTTCCAGTGATGGAGTGCCCACAATTTCTGGAGGCAAGCTATTCCACTGGTTGATTGTCCTCACTGTCAGGAAGTTTCTCCTTAATTCCAGGTTGATTCTCTCTTTGATCAGTTTCCAACCATTGTTTCTTGTCTTGTCCTCTAGTGCTTTGGTGAAAACGTGACCCCCTCAGATACTGGAACACTGCTATCATGTCTCCCTTATTTCTTCTTTTCATTAGACTAACCAAATCCAAGTCCTGCAGCCATTCTTCGTATGTTTTAGTCTCCAGGCCTTTGATCATCTTAATTGTTCTTCTCTGAATTTTTTCCAAACTCTCAACACCTTTTTTGTGATATGGTGACCAAAACTGGCTGCAGTATGCTTGTTAGCTAATAATGGCCTCTGAATCAAAGCCTAAATGATGAAAAAGAACTCACTTTCCACTCCAGTCTCCTGCTAGCATGAGAACTATAAAATGGTCATCTCATCTGAAATATGCAAATCACATACCTTTTGATGTATGCAAAACTGAGCTGAAATACTCAAACCTACTTTGAAGATTTTTTTCCCTTGGTCCAACCAACTGCAAGAATGATTCCAGTTCATCTTTTTCACAAAAATGATACAATGCCTTTTTTTTAAGAACCAATGAAGAGACTTACAAAGCATCTTTGATAGCTTTCCCAAACCAATATGTAAGTTTTCTTAAAAGAACAAAATATTTAAATATATGCAATCTGTATAATTGCCTAAAACTTCTAAAAGGGATTCATGCTTGCATTTGCTCATATGAAAGTATATGTCCAATAAAGATATTGTAGTTGCAGTAAAGTAAAGCTAGCGTGGCAATCCTGAGTTTTCCCACTGAAAATATTGAGATCTGAAAAAGTAGAGGTGGGCTGAATATTTATGCCTTTCCTCTACTTACTTTTAAATACTTATATCTAAAGAGGATTTCTGTCTCTCCCCACGAAGAAAATTCCAAAGTTGTGGAGCCAGCACTGAAAAGGATTTTGATTTGGTTAACCTGGACTTTCCAGGGGGGAAAGAGTTCAGAGGATTAGCTGCAGAGTCACTGTGAGGAATGTGCTAGGCATCTGTCAGATAAGGTCTCTTGGATTTTATCCACTGGATTCTAGCCTTGAAGCAGATCCTATGGAAGTGACTGAGATTGCTTAGTTATTTGGAATTTGAACCCAGGATTCCTGATAACATTGACAGATTCTTGGTGCAACTAGCTTGGCCAACATCATTTTAGTTCCATGTCCCACCTGACTGACCAAGGCTTTCTGGGTTGGATTCTGGCAATGGTGAATTTCTCCTTGAGAGAAGGAGTAGATCTGTTATCCCCTAAAGACGTGGTAATGTGTCCACTCTCAAGAAGCCATCACTAGACCCAACTGTGCTGAACATTTCTTGTCTTGTCTCTAAACTTCTTTTTCTAATGAATATTGTTGATGAAGTGATTGCATAGCAGCTCTAAACAATATTGGAGGAATCTGATTATCTGGACCCCTTTCAGTTAGGATTCAGTGGACAGCACTACTATGTTAGGTTCTCTGGGACAGGCTGAAGACAGTATTGATGGGGGAGAGGCCGAACTCATGGATCCTGCTGTGCAAGGATCCAGTGGTGGGATTCAGCCAGTTCGCACCAGTTCGGTAGAACTGGCAGCTAATTTTTTGTTGCCCAGGCCTAGAATGGACTTCCAGAAGCAGCATCCACACAGAGAACTGGTTGTTTACATATTTGAATCCCACCACTGCATTTGGAAACCCTCCTACATATTCTAATGTTCAACCCTTTAAATGTTTGTCTCAGAATCCTGTTTTTTGTGGTACCTTTGTGCATATCTGCACTTACAGTAACACTAGCTGATTATGAAAATCCCATCCATGGCTTCTCTTGTACGATATTGTCTTCTTAATGAGCTAATAGCCATTTTCTGACTGCTTTTCCTATTATATCCTGTTTACCTAATGTACCATGTAACTGTATATATTTCTCAAGGTAGCTGGCAGCTGTGTGTTGTATAACGCTTTATGGTTATTTATGTAATTGTGATGTAAATGTAGTTTGCAAATACTGAAAGTATCTGGCAGTCTTCCACCACACTGCACAGAAAGCATTTAGTTTCATCCATATAATTATTTTTAACTTTTGAAAACTCAAAACATGGAAAGTGATATTCAGGTTGAGCAGTAAAATAAATGGAAGAATGATTTTATATAATTAAATCATTGAAGCCTTCACTACTGTTTCCTCAAGGCATATTCCTTTGTAGTGCAATAGAACTATATTAAAATGTACACTATGGGTATATTTATTTAAGACAAAGATGCTAGGTTTGAGACAATAATATTGGATGTGTATCTTATTTTCTCTGTATTCAAAGATATACCATAACTCTAATTATATGGCATTTGAAAGTGTTGTTTAAGAATGGACTTCCAATATTTTTTAATTAGAAAGAGTGAGTAATGTACTAATATTAAAAGAAGAAACTAATTTAGGAATAGGACTTCTTACAAATTATGAACTTTTATTAAAGATTCAAATTATGCAATATGTTCATATTTAGAAATATGCATTTTTTTTTTCAATATAAAATTTTATTGTTTTTAGCATAAAAAAAAAGAAATACATCACAGATATTACACAATGTTATATCCCATCCCCCCACCCCCCGGACTTCCCAAACCAACCTAGGCTAATATTCAAATACAAGTAAACAAATATTAATATCTCTAACTCCAAAGTCTAAACTTAAACAATCCATCTCCTCCGTATTAATAAAAATTATTCATTTAGTTAGTTCTTCAAA
>NW_015387689.1:77972-82577 GCF_001527695.2 Protobothrops mucrosquamatus
TTTCTTTCTTTCTTTCTTTCTTTCTTTTTCTTTCTTTCTTTCTTCATTTTCATTAGGCTCAGCATTAAAAACCTAAAAGCCAAAAATGACAATAGTCCCAAGTCATAACAAGAATTTGCAGCTGAATCATCCTGATTGCAGCATTCTGACTCATTGTAGTTATGTATAAATAAAAAAAGTTTTATATTTTTATACATTTCATGAATTCCATCACAATCAACATATTTTTATTTCCAACACATAATATCTATCAGCAGGTTGAATAGTGAATTCGGAATGATAGATTTGATCAGTGTTTGTTACTGTACCTGTATTTCTCTTTCTTTCTTTCTTTCTTTCTTTCTTTCTTTCTTTCTTTCTTTCTTTCTTTCTTTCTTTCTTTCTTTCTTTCTTTCTTTCTTCTCTCTCTCTGTTTCTCTCTCTCTCTCTCTATTATCTATCTATCTATCTATCTATCTATCTATCTATCTATCTATCTATCTATCTATCTATCGATCTACCAGAATAATGGCAAACAACAGTAAAAAAATCATTATCAAAACATTTTAAAAAATGAATAATTGAGGGGTTTTAAAAATTCATATGAACAGTACATTTACTGTAATTCTACCCAGCTGTTTGCCTAAGTGCGCTAAGGCAAAGCGTAAGAACTAGATAAGATCCCAGTTCTAAACTCCACTTTAAAAATACTCAGGTATGGATACAATTTTAATTACATTATAATAATTTCAAAGAATGGCAATGAAGATAATCAAGAGACTAGAGATTAAATGCTGAGAAAAGAAATAGAAGGATCTTGGAATAGTTAGCCTTGGGAAGATTGGAGGAGGAAGCATGAAGGCTCTTTGAATACCTTAAAAAAATACATGAAATGTCCAAGACCTCCTATAGGCATAATATGGATTTAAGTTACAAGAAAATTCTACTTGTATGTTAGAGAAAAAAAAGAGCTCAATGGTAAAGCCAATTACCAAGAGATGTGGTGGGATTCCTTTCATAGTCCAAGAAGCTGGACAACTATCTGTCATGTCATTTTTAATTTTCCTGCAAGGAATAGTGTGCTGGACTCATTTCACATCAGCTTGCAAAACTGATTATTAAATGTTCTGCAATTTTGCAAGCCAGTTGAGATCAGATAGTGATCAGATATTGATCTCAGATGGCTATATTGCATAGGTGGTGACCTTGTTTTTGTGAGATAAAGTATCTTATTGAGGGGATTGCCTCACCTCTGCAAAATCTGCATGGATTTAAGACAGATGAAACTAAGCATTTTGAGATATGGCAATGGAGTGGCAATGGCTTTTACTAAAATTACCTTAGGATTTTAGTTCAGAACTTCCATTTTAGTTTAATTTTATCCTTGAAAAAACAAGGAAACTGGAAGAATATGAAATGCAAGTCAGGAAGAAACCAGTTCTGACTGCTCTGTCCATGAGACTTCAGGAATTAAAGGATTTATTTATTAGCACTAAGGAGATGTGATTTTTAAATCACTTTGTGATTTAGAAACAGTTCTTTCCCCAACTGCCCAAAAAAGCCAACTGCACAAACTCCATTGTGTATTCTGTTCAAAGATCCTTTAAGTTGGTTCATAGCTGTACATATTGTGGAGCGTGGTGGCTCACGTGGTTAGAAACTGGTTTGGAGGTTAGCAAGCCCACGTTCAAGACCCAAGTACTGCTGTGTGGCAAGGTGAACTCCCATCATTCGCTCCATCTCCTTGACAGAGATATAATAATAATAATAATAATAATAATAATAATAATAATAATAATAATAATAATAATAATAATAATAATAATAATAATAATAATAATAATAATAATAATAGTTGGAAGGGACTTGGAGGTCATCTAGTCCAACCCTCTGCTCAGGCAGGAAACCCTATACCATTTCAGACAAATGGCTGTCCAGTCTCTTCTTAAAGACTTCCAGTGTTGGAGCATTCACCACTTCTGGAGGCAGGTTGTTCCACTGGTTAATTGTTCTAACTGTCAGGAAGTTTCTCCTTAGTTCTAGGTTGCTTCTCTCTTTGGTTAGCTTCTGCCCGTTGCTCCTTGTCCTGCCTCCAGGCGCTTTGGAAAATAGCTTGACTCCCTCTTCTTTGTGGCAGCCCCTGAGATATTGGAACACTGCTATCATGTCTCCCCTCGTCCTTCTCTTCATTAAACTAGACATACCCAATTCCAGCAGCCTTTCCTTATATGCTTTGGCCTCCAGTCCCCTGATCATCTTTGTTGCTCTTTTCTGTACTCTTTCTAGAGTCTCAATGAAAGAAACACCTATAGTTGACCCCTGTGCAATGGTGATGTCACTGGCAAATCCTTTTAACCTTTTAAAGTGCCTTAAACGGTGCCTCCAACACAAAGAGTATGGGATAGCTGTACATATTTATAAATGAAAACAAACATTTTCATGAGGGTCACAATGTAATAGCTCCATTCATAGCCAATTTATTGTGGTCAGTGTGAAGGCTATAAGCGTGGTAAAAGTGTAGCAGCAACCTGTTGTATTAGTTTACCTCTTACTGGCATAATATTAACTTTCAAGAGAAAAAAAAAACTACTTGCAAATGTATGGTAGAATAGCTGATTTGTTATTCTTTGTCTGAGCTGAATGTCTGGGTAAATGCAGATTTATTTCATTAACAACTTGCATCTTGTTTTGAAATGGCTCAGTTTTTGCAGTGGAGAAAAAAAGCTTTATTTTTCTTCATGTTTTTTCTAGTTTCATCTAGATCATTGAGCTGAAGCCACGACAAGTTAGTAAATAATCACTTTAGTACATTTCAAATGATATCATACATTAATAGGTATAAATCTGACAAAATTAAGTACACAAGTGAGGGTTTGGGGTTTTCTTTTGAAGTACATGAAATATTTATCTAGATGTTTTATGGTGGACCTATTGTGAATCATGCACTATTGGGTCAAAACTTCATCCAATTTGGCTCAAGAGATTCAGGACAGGCCCACGTGTCATAACATCAACTATTGATACTACTATCTTTTAATTAAGTATGCTATACAGTTCTTCTGAAATTTGAAAGCAGCTCTCAAATCTTATTTCTGAGAAAAGACATGTAGAATTGTTACTACAGAACATGTACCAACAAAGAGAAGAAAACAAACTTGACGGCTACTCTGTCAAAAAAAAATAAATAAATCATAAGCTACATTTCAGAAAGATATCCCTTGATCTTTAAACTGTAAGTACACTTATAATTCTGCAAGGCAGCAGGAAAAAAAAATCCCATGAAATACCATATTGCTTGTCAAATACAAGTGCTTTTGTTGTTTTAAAAAATAACATTTTTTTTAAATCATGGCTGACACAGGAAGGAAATACAAGATAAAATTTCTGAAATAACTCTGAATGAAATCCAGTATTCTCTGCCTAAAGCAATCAACCAAATGCCTGTGAGTTGTTGAAAATGAGGACTTGAGTTACGCGGAAATTGATTATTAGAGATATTCTTCAGCTGGTAAGGTAAAGGCAGCAAGAACCATGGAAAGTAGCAACTATGTCATTTGGGGGTTCAAAATATTACATAAAGAAAGATAAATTGAGGATAGAGTGGTAAATGTACATTAGATTCCAAGAGAGATAACTTCAAGAAGCTTTTGAAAATACTCAGTATTTCATGGACTGAAATCATAATCTAAAATAACTATATACTATCCCAATAGAAAAAGAAAAAGAAATGGGGACAGCTTAGGAAAAAGCTGTAGAATCAATGATGAAATTTCTGTTGTCTAAATTTAAAAGGAACACATACAAGAAAAGAAAAATGGGTGTTTTTCTCGGATTCAAATATACTTTTTGTAAAAATTCAGCATTTTCCTTCCCCTAGCCTGAGATAAACCAACATTTCATCACATTCTCCATTCTAACCAAAGGAAAAATGAAGCCTCTGTTATATAAAAAACTATTTTCTGAAACATCAAATCTGAAGTACCTAATCTATTGAAGAAATCATGTTACCAAAATGTAATGCTGTAATCTTCTCTTTTACCCCTTTTTTTTAAAAAATAAGGAAGACATATAGTTGTTGAATGCATCTCCTGGTTTCACTTTCTGGTTGATTTCTTTAGTTGCATCAACTTCCAATATCTGAATATGATACTGTAGCTTCAGGTACTAGAGATAAGCGATAATAAACGAGCACTCCAGATCTGCATGAAATTGTTATCATACACTCTAACATAAGCAATAGGATTGTTGACGTGGCTGGTGGGATTTCTTTTAACGGCTCTAAAAGATCTGGTCTGTGAGATTCCCATTAGTATCAAAAAGAAAAATGTAGTTACACTTCCGGGTAACTCTCTTGGCGGGAAGACCAGTTGACGGCTGTGGCCAGGGGGGCATTTTACCGGGTACGCCTGGTGCGCCAGTTGCGGCCTTTTCTGGACCGGGATGCTTTGCGCACAGTCACCCATGCTCTTGTTACCTCCCGCCTGGACTACTGTAATGCTCTCTACATGGGGCTCCCCTTGAGGAGCACTCGGAGGCTCCAGTTAGTCCAGAATGCGGCCGCGCGGGCGGTGATGGGAGTGACTCGTCGCTCCCAGGTAACGCCGCTGCTGCGCGAGCTGCACTGGC
>NW_015387689.1:82694-102527 GCF_001527695.2 Protobothrops mucrosquamatus
GACTGGCCTAGGGGTATTTTAATTGGTTTTAACAAAATTTTAATAGAGCGGCCAATTCAAATATTTATTTTTAATTATTTTAGATTTGTATTTGGTATTTATGTGGGATTGTTTTAAACTGGCTGTAAGCCGCCCTGAGTCCTCCGGGAGAAGGGCGGGGTATAAATGAAATAAATAAATAAATAAATAAATAAATAAAATAAATAGAATAGAATAGAATAACAGAGATGGAAGCGACCTTGGATGTCTTCTAGTTCAACCCCCTGCTCAGGCAGGAAACCTTATATCCATTTAGACTAATGGCTGTCCAATCTTTTCTTAAAAACTTCCAATGTTGGAGCATTCACAACTTCTGCAAAACAAGTTGTTCCACTGGTTAATTGTTTATACTGCTACAATATCTCTTCTCCCTTTGCCTGAACCTTGCCAACATTATTTGAGGCATTTAAGCTGGAGGGGAAAAAAGTCCATAAGGAGATGGATTTATTTAAAATGGTGCTCATCTTTATTCTACAAAACCAATTGGAAATTCGCAAGATCAAAACGTATATTTTACAATATCTTAAACTGTGTTTGCTTACCATTTGCCCTATGTATATATTTTTCTGTTAATATTGTTTGAATCCAAATCCAAATTTATCTAAAAAAATGAAATTCAGTGGTGAAAAAAGTAAGGTTCTACATTTAGGCAAGAAAAACCAAATGCACAGGTATAGTATAGGGGGTACCTTGCTCAATAGTAATAACTGTGAGAGGGATCTTGGAGTCCTAGTGGACAACTTAAATATGAGCTAGCAGTGCTAGGCTGCATTAACGAGAGATAGAATCAAGATCATGCGAAGTGTTAATACCCTTTTTATAATGCCTTGGTAAGGCCACACTTGAAATACTGCATCCAGTTTTGGTCACCACGATGTAAAAAAAGATGTTGAGGCTAAAACATATAAGGAATGGTTGCTGGAATTGGGTATGTCTAGTTTAATGAAGAGAAGGATGAGGGGGGACATGTTCCAATATCTCAGAGGTTGCCACAAAGAAGAGGGAGTCAAGCTATTCTCCAAAGCACCTGAAGGCAGGACAAGAAGCAACAGATAGAAACTAACCAAAGAGAGAAGCAACCTAGAACTAAGGAGAAACTTCCTGACAGTTAGAACAATTAACCAGTGGAACAACCTGCCTCCAGAAGCAGTGAATGCTCCGACACTGGAAGTTTTTAAGAAGAGACTGGACAGCCATTTGTCTGGAATGGTATACGGTTTGAAATGAGCAGGGGGTTGGACTAGATGACCTCCAAGTCCCTTCCAACTTTTATTATTATTATTATTATTATTATTATTATTATTATTATTATTATTATTATTATTATTATTATTATTGTTGTTGTTGTTGTTGTTGTTGTTGTTGTTGTTGTTGTTGTTGTTGTTGTTGTTGTTGTCAAATAGGGAGAATAAACTGTCTGTGACCAATAAAGCCACCCCCTCTCTGTTTGAACCTATCATTTCCTGAAGCATTACTTACTCAATTAATCCATGCTAAACATGTCTCCCTGGATCATAAACTCACTAGAGTTGTTCAACATGCTAAAATAAAATATGCCTCATTATTCTGGACAAATCTGGACTTTGTCCTGGTCATGTATTCCTTTCCATTTAGAAGGTCACCCCAACTCTATAATAATTCTGGTGGCAAACAATAAAAATGTGATGCATTGCAGCATCTAATTATTAGACATTGTCAGCAAGGACAGAGCTCTGGGAAATGCATTAACCTCAGCTTCTGCTTTCTTGGAATTTTCCCACAAAACATTCTTAAACTGCCATCTTTAACACTTCCCTTTTAGTGTTATTCACCAAGTTTCCTAACCACCATTTCTTTCATTCTTCATTTTCATAATAGGTGTTCTGAGGATCCAAAGCTTTCTTCCTCAGAATCAGGCCATTGGACTATTCCATTATTATCTATTCCAGCAGGCAATCAAGATCTAATCTTTTAGCTTAAATTTAACTATTGGTAGGCCACCATTTGCTTGGTGGGAGCATGACCATTATAAAAGACTGGGTTGCAGTGGATGGAGAAAATATTCAAATATATTAATTCTATTTTGCATGAGTGTGATCCTTGGATTTTCCATTTTCCAAATCTGAGATACAAGTTTGATGAATGATATTTTCCAAATTGTGGGAAGCCCATCCTTTTTGTCTATGTCTCAGTTTACAACTGAAATTATGCATCTAATTCTCCCACATTCACTAAATTTTGAAGAGTTAAAAAAAAGGAGGAAGATGGGGAATGTAAGCTGCCTAATTGCCAATTTTCTATTAAACCATTCTTTGCTTAATAATTTCATTATGTCAAGGTGTACATCTTGATTTACATATTTCATTGTCTAGATTTACTAGACATTTATTAAAAATGTAACTTACAAGTATTGAGGTAGGTCATTCCAATTGCCAGTGTATAGCTAAATTGTAAAATATAATAGAATGAGGGTGATTAATATGTATAAATATTACAAGGAGGTGAAATATTCTCAGAGAGAGACAACATAAAACAATATCATCTGGAATAAAATTTCCTTTATTACAAGCACTATCACATTTGTGCAGAAAAAATAACTTTGACATTAGATAGAAGGTATAGTTTGCTTAGGATAGGAATAGTAAAAGAAAATGAATAGTGAAATGGAACTAATAAAAATGAATAAAAATGACATAACACACCCCAACAGTTTTAACAACATAGGAAGGGTGATTTGGCACAATTTTAGAAAGCACTAAGCAGAAATAAATGGTCAAGTGTAATATGTGTGGTTGTCAGTGAAATGTAAAGAATCTACTTTCAAGCAAACAAGAACTATAACTGCAATTTCACACACCCACACAATGCTGTCAGCTTCATATCAGTATTTGGTAGTAAATCTCAGTCCTTCAAACACTTAACCCTGTATTCAAGATTAGGCTTATTCAGCAGAAGACTGGCAGGCATCACTTGAGTGAATTAGACTCTAATTTGAGGACAACAGTGAAACCATGTTCAGAAAAATGATTTGCCCTCTGTAGGGCAGACATCAAAGTCTTTATTGTAGTTTATATTTCAAAATATAAAAACTACTATAAAGGGAAAGCAGTTGCTCGACAGTGAGATGGGCAGCATATAAATTTAATAAATAAATAAATAAACAATTTAATAAAAATGTCATAGTGGCAGTCATGGCATTACAGTAGAAGCCTTCCTCCTTTTGTAAGTTAATCATTGTCTCACACACATGTACAAAGTGGCAGGACTTAGATCAAATTGTCATGACCACCATCTTGATTTTTTTATGTACACACACAGAGAGAAAGAGGGGGGGGGGAGAGAGAGAGACCATTGCTTTGGGTTTTATCCTCATGTCTTTTAAAGTTATAGATATTCAGTAATTCATTTAGTGGCCTTGGAACAGATCTTTTTACATGATGGTTCTTTCTAGACTTGGGACTGTTGGTTGCCATTTCACATTACATATATCCCCATTGATTCAGCTGTATTTAACCTGAATAATTTATGTTGAATTTACTGTGTTTGGTTTCCTGCCTGCTAATAATAACTCCAACATAAAGAATGGCATTGAACATTTGCTATGCATATTTGGAAGGCTTTCCTCCTTATTTATGGGCTGCATGTGCTACACAAGGGATCCCATGTGTGCCATTATTGCTCAGAGTTGTGTGAAAGTAGGAAACAAATCCTGCCCCTATAGCAGCATCTTAGAGGATCTGGACAACTGTCAGGTGGTTTAACAAACTGTTTGCCATTTTTCCCCCAAAGGAAATGAAGTTGTTGTTGAAATTATGAGTAAGGAAATTATGAGGGGGTCTTGGGTTTAGTTTAGTTATATGGTCAATGAATGTGTGCTGATATGCTTTCTTTCACTGTATGATTCTTTGTCTGGTGATCTGCTGGTTCCCCAACTTCCATCTTTTACTTTAAATTAAATTACAGTAAGTGCATCCCAAAGGAAGATGACTTGATCCCTGTATAACAGACACTCTAATGGTGAAGTAGATAAAAGGTAAAAGATACCTCACTAAGTATTTTCCCCAGAGACTAAATGATTAATTTCAAGGTTTTACATAGTCCAACTACTTCAGGGTTCTAGAAAATTTTAACTTCAAAAGCCTGCTTCACTCTCCCCTCAGTACCCCATCAAAAATAGAATGGTGGCTACTTGGTTGAGGTAAAAGTCATTTTTTTCAGACAACTGATAGCAATTATATATAGCTAGCTATAGATGGAGAGAGAGAGAGAGAGAGAGAGAGAGAGAGAGAGAGAGAGAGAGAGAGAGAGAGAGAGNAGAGACAGAGACAGAGACAGAGACAAAGACAGAGAGAGACAGAGAGACAGACACAGACACAGACATAGACAGAGAGACAGAGAGATATAGAGGGAGAGGGAGAGACAGAGACAGAGAGACATAAGCACTATGTCAAGACTGCATTGAATCATGGGAAGACCAAGAAAAAAATAGTTTAAACTGTAGTGGATATAAATGTCAGTTGTATCATTTCACTAGCAGTGGGCAGTCAACTATTTCTACAGACTCATTCTTGTGAGTAGAGATTCTTCTGTACTCAAGCCTCACACATGAGTTATCTACTCAGTCTTGCTGATGAGCCAGATGATGCTAGAAAGATCTGTGATTTACTGCTCTTAATCAGAGGAACCTAACAAAGTCAGATCATTAAGTATAACTTCATATGATTGGGCATTGAAGTCTAAAGTCTTTAATTCCACAAGCATTCAAAGATTAATTATAATTTAGCAAAAGGAAAGAAGGAAATTATACAAAAAGTAAGCCATGTGGTGGCATTAATCTTCAAAATACAGAAATTATCAATAGTTATTAAAACTTGATAACTCCACAGAAGTTATCAATAGTTACTAAAACTCTTCAGGGAATCACTATAACTCTAAGCAGTAGTCTACAATATAATAAAATTAAAATAAGTGTTAAAATAAGTCTATGTCCCACCAGACTAAAGAAAGTGTTTTTAAAAAACGTGGGCTCAAAGAAAACTGTGCTTTTGATAATCTCAGCCCTTTCGGCTGTGTAGTGCCAAAATAGGATGACCCAGGTGATGTACTCCAATGTCAACACTATATTTCCTTAGAAAAGTATATTGTTACCATCCAGAAAAAAAATCAATAAGGGGGTAGGGCAGTGGTGTTTTTCTCTAAAGGAAGACCGTGTCAGTTAGAGGAGAAAAGGTTATTATAACCCTGGCCAAAATAGTGTACATGGCTCCAGGCATTTCCTGGGGTTTGTTTCACAAATGGCAGGTCTCTAATTTTTCAATTTTTCCACTCAAAAATTTCCAAAATGGGTTGTAATATAGAAGAGCTGAAACAGGAAATGAAGTCTATTTGATTTGTACAAGTTCTCTGATGTCTTTAAAATAGTTCCATGAACTGTGACCAACAGACTTTCATATGAGAACTGTAAAAATGTTGGCATGGCCTGTATGAGGAAAAAGGCTTAAATACTTAAGTGCAATGAAAATCTTAACCAGTAAGAATATTTTGAATATTGTGGGGAAAACAAATTTAAATAAGAATTTTAAACAGGATCTATGATAAGGCAATCAAGATGATCAGTTAGAAAAGAAGTTTTATATCAATGTAGAAATATTGCAGAAATATTAGAAAAATGTCTATATTTGTTATTTATCCAAATAATAAGAATTGTATTAATTCAAGGATGTCATTTTTGGAAGAAGAGAACATCAAGCAAAGCTATTATGTGGGCTATAGAATTATAGAAATCAATTGTTATTGTTTTTTAAATATAAACTCAGACAACATGATGTTTACCAAATATTAAGGTGATTATGTAAAAAAAATAATAAAACATATTTTTTAAAAAAGATTCTGATCTAGGCTTTCAAGGAATAAAGATCATTGCATGGCAGATTTATACAACTTTCATCATGGCTCCTCCTTGTAATCTTTCCTATAGCCATGAAGAGCCAATTTTATAAGGGTTTTACTCACTCCTGTTTTAAATCCTTCATATTATTCACTGCCAAACAATATCATTGAAGATCTAATTTTAACTAGAGCTACCTGACAGTTCAGTTTTGTATGAAAGATGGCTTTAAAATAATTAGGTAGCCTTGTCTTAGTTACAATAGGCTTTTATTAAAATAGAACCCAGTTTTCATGCCACACATAAACTATTAAAAAAAGAAAAAGAAAAGAGAAAGCCTATAAATAACACTAATATGGGCCAGTGTGATAGCAAAGTATTCATTTTATACATATGTGCTAATTCTTTTTATTATTTAAAGCCTGGTTCTGATAAATATTATCAGAATCCAATGGGTTTCATTAGATATCTTGAAGACATAACACAACTTCATTTCAAAATCAATCAAACTCAAGAACAGGGACAAAAAAGGGTGGGCTAAGCTTAAATATTGGGCTGAAGACCCCAGATTATTTTCTGAAAAAGAGTAAAATGTCTTCAGGACACCATGATGAGATCCATGATAATCAGGATATGCAATATTTTATTTGGTAACATAGATTGGGGGAGAAATTAATACAAATATTGGCATTATGAACTAGAAATAATGAATTGAATCATATCACCGGCAAAATAAACATGACAAGTTAAATTGGCCAATACAGAAACTTGCCTGTTTTTGTGATTTAGTGAGAAAAAATGTCAATAGGACATACTTGAATATATGTGTCTGAACTTATTACCAGTTAACAATGCAGCACTGAAGTCTAAATTGGTCAAAAACAGACCAGAATGGTAAATGTAAAATTCCAATTCTGTTACATATGTTCTGGAAGCATAGAATCTTCAGAGAAAACAAAATTGGTAAGAATCATTTTCCACATCATTTCACTGGGGGATATAGTTAAAATTAGATATATAATCACGATCTTGATATCAACAGTGCTTTTTTTCTTTAAAAAAAAAAGTGCTGGAATTCACACACGTCATACAACCCGCCTTGCCTACCCTACAGGGTTCCATCCAAAAAAGGTGCCGGAACTCCGTTCTGGGCGTTCTATGAGAAAAAAAGCCCTGGATACCAATATATTTGTATTTTGCTTATGTATTGTTAATACATAAGAATGGAATTAAATAAGGGGTCTTCAAACTTGGCCCTTTTATGACTTGTGGACTTCAACTCCCAGAATTCCTCAGTCAGTCCACAAGTCATAAAAGGGCCAAGTTTGAAGACCCCTCAGTTATATCAATGAATCATAGGTTACTTAGAAGGCAGAAGAAGAACATCAGGGCTTCAAAATCTAAGGGACTGGTTTGGACAAAACTCAGCAGCACTTTTTTGTGCAGCTGCTGATAAAAATAGGATCGCCAACATGAGCACCAATGTCCAATAACGGATATGGCACAAGAAGAAGAAGAAGAAGAAAGGTTTCCCATATCCAGTCGTGTCCAACTCTAAGGGGCAGTGCTCATCTCCGTTTCTTAGCCAAGGTAGCCAGCATTGTCCAAAGATGTTTCTGCGGTCATGAGGCCAGCATAATATCACGCCACAGCACAGAACATGTGGTGAAACATGGAATGCTCTTATCTTCCCATTAAAGTGGTACCTATCTACTGTCAGCTGTCCTCTGCCTGCTGCCGACAAACTCCAGATACAGAAGGAACAAGTGACCAGCAAACTTTAATGCAAAGAAAAAGTCAGCCGCCTCTCCCTCTCGCCGGGCACAGGGGGGAGGAGGTGGAATGCTGCCTGGTTGCCAGACAGAACAGCTGGAACGGCGGAGGCTGCATTGGTGTGTCTGGAGGGGGGCGTCCTGGCTTGTCCCAAATGCCCAGCCGGCTGCAGGAACGTCTCTGGCGTCCGTATCCACTCTCTACTCTCTCTACTCTCTATTCTCATTTTCATACTTTCGAACTGGTAGATGGCAGGAACTGGTGCAAGAACAGGAGCTTGTCCCATCATGTGGCTCTTGGACCTCAAACCTGAGCTGTCAGCTTTCCAGCTGACAAGCTCAGCTTCTTAACCATTATGCCATCACACACCCTTAGGTTATTTATAGCTTTGTGCAAGGTTTTGAAGTAGTAAATTTATTTCAAGGAGACTTGATTGAATCATGAATTGATCTGTGACATTAAATCAAGTATCTCTGAATTGTTTCAAAATAAATTGAAGATAATTTGGAGATTTGGTGGATTCTCTGGCTTTGAAGAGTTTCAAACAATGGTTCTTTTTAGACTATATTTTATCAGATCCTTCTGATAATTATCACTGAAGTAAAAAATATTTGACATGACATATTTGACTAGTGGTGAAATAACTGAATTGGTTTTCAAATTTTCTTTCATAATATGTGCCATTAATTATTCTCTTCCTTTGTTTCTTTCTACCAAAGATAGCTATGAAGTTCAGTTGTTAAGCCCGTTTTTTATAGTCAATATTCTGCTGTTTGGAAATTTTATCTATTCTTCTATTCATGAGAGACAGTTTGCTCCATAATATAGTCTTAGTAATTAAAAGCAATGTCAATGTTTATAAATATATTGATCCAATCACTAGTCATGTACAATGGGAGGGAACTTAGAACTATGTCATTTCTTAACATCATTTTTACTTATTTTTCTTTTTTTTAAGTCATACTTTTATTATATTTTTTCATATTGTTTCCCCTTTCCTTTCCTCCTATTACCTGAATGTGTGCATGTATTTGGGGAACAAATAGTGGTGATATCAATATTAGAGGGATTATTAGAGTTTTATACAGCTTTTTAATAACTTCCTAAGATGATATAATTTAATCTATATATTTAATTAACTAATTTAAAATTAATGATATTGTAAATTCTGTTTCTTCAGTAATATTTTATTCTTTACCCACTATGTCTCTATTGTCTTATTTTTCTTCTTTTATTTAATCATTTGGTAGATTTTAAATCTACATTAAGAACTTACTTTTAAAAGTAAGTAATTTTTTTCCCCTAAGTTGTAGTGAAACATTTCTGCATAGGCAATTTCATTTGTGGCCAGACAGTTGGGAAATGGCTGTTCTGCTTTGTCCCCAATCATGTTGTTTTTGCTTGAGAAGACCTGCAAGGAGTATATTTCAAATATGTATTGTCGGGAAAACCCTTGAAATTATTCAGCTCCAATTTTGAAAGAAAAATACCCTGTAAAGGTTCTATCTTGCCTGGCTGTTTTCAATATACTCTGTATATTGAAAACAGAACTGAAGCAACTGCAGGAAATTTAATTCTTTCCAGTTGCAATCTGTGATTGATTCTGCTACCAAATCTCAAATTAGTTCAATTGGAACCTTATGGCATGGAACCTCAGGCTTACATCAAACTTTGCCATTTGATTTTTAAATTTAAATTGGTTCCCTAAAATCATTTGATTTTAAATAATGTGTGTATATGTGTGTGTTTGTGCATAAACATGCTACACTTATAGTTTGTGGATGTTTATGTATGTTTGCGTGTTTGTATGTTTGTGTATAAACTTATAGTTAATATATTTAACTACATATTAAACATAGTTCTAATTTTTAAGCTGAAACTAATGGTTGTTCCCAACCCCTCTTTGGAACTTCCTGTGTTTATATTAAATCTTTTAAAATAAGATTTAATATAAACGGAGCTAAGTTTTGCTTAGCTCAGTGTAGGATTTTTGCCACAATGTGTATAATAAAATACGTAACTGTATTTCCACCCACCCATCCACCCCACACACACTTAATTCCTATAATTCTTTTTCAGGTAGGCTGCCAAATTCTTTCCCCAGGTTATTTTGGACTAGTTGTTGTGCTTTTGATCTGGGGAATAAGGAAAGCCAATTAAAGAATTCAGCATGTCCCTAGTGCTTTATGAATCAATGATCCACTTTAAATAGGTGAAAATGTAGTATACCATGACAGTTTCTTTGAAGAGTTATGGAAATTTAAAATGTAATCTATTATAACTATGGAGGAAAGATACTCTCATTATTCTTTACAGAATATAAAATAAATTACTATATTGGTTTAAATGTAGTGTGCATGAACTACATAATAGCTGTCCATAATTGATCCACAATTGTAGATTATAGTCAGTGAACCAAGTGGGCCTATTTTTTTATACCATCTGTCTACTTATTTTCTATGAAAGTAGAGTTTTATTTCCTTTGACATATCACTCCCAGAAAAATGAATATAAACATATATATTCAGTAGTCAAATAAATTCAGCAAAGTTTACTTTCAATTTAAGTTAACGTGGATTCAAGCATAAGAATAATAAATGGAGGATTGTTGCAGTTGGAAAAGGATTTACTTCCTGCAGATGATGATCATGATCATGATGGTTAATGATGGTGGTTGTTGATGATGATGATGTAAAGTGGAATACTGGGGCAACAATATGGATACAACAGCTGTGGGAAGCTAGGTTTTTTTGGAAAGAGTACTCTGCAATTGGGTTGGCACCAGTGGTGGGATTCAGCCGGTTTGCACCACTTCGGCAGAACCAGTAGCTATTTTTTTGTTGCCCAGACCCAGAATGGACTTCCGGAAGTGGCATCCACACAGAGAACCAGTTGTTCACATATTTGAATCCCACCACTGGTTGGCACCTCCCAAAAGCTTGCTTAGTCGCTCTCATTTGAAAAACAAATCTGGACCAAAGGCTTTGAATTTGATCTTATGGTATGGTCATTTATACAAAAAGAGATTATTATGAGTAAATTGGTTTAAACTAGGTTTTTGAAAGAAAATAAATTGCATTACAGCATATAAATATAAAAAATTTGCTGGGACAATGTAAACTTATCTATTGATTTTGGTTAATGAAATTGGTATTCTGTTGCGAACCAGCAAAAGTGACAAGGTCACTTTTTGCACAACAAAAAGACTAGAACTCACAGTCTCCTGGTTTCTAGCTTGATGCATTAACCAGATCACCGAACTGGCTCTCTCACATATATTTTGAAATACATTTATTTAATTAAAATTAAAAATAAAATAAAATAAAATAAAGCTCATTCTTTGATTTCCCATTTGATTTAAAATGAATCATGGTGCCACTGCAGGGCTTCTCAAAAGGTGGGATTGGATCCCTGAAGGGTCAGGCCAACTGTTGAGGGATTCGTGAAAAAGAAAAAAAAAACTGAAAAAAAAAACTGAATAATACAACCAGCCCAGGCAAAGTAAGAGCATTTGCCAGAGCAAGCCCATCTGCCAGAAGGGGCATTAAATCGGCACTTGTGCTATTGTTAAAAAGAGCACAACACGGTATCATATTATGCTCTGGAACTGCTGATGCTTGATTATGGCAGGATATCATTATATGCTCAGATCGGCACAGGTATTGTATGTAGATTTAACTATAAGATCATAATTGAAATGTATTTTTGGCAATATCCATCAGTGGTATATTTGTTTATCGGTTTAGTAAAAGTTGGAAAGGCTATGTTAGAGGACAGAAATGTTGGCAATTTCATATGGAGCAAGGATATTACAGCTTTTCTCATCTTAACCTTGAGTTCTGCTAAATTGATTTCTAGCTGAAGCATGCAAAACTACTTTTCTGACTGAGTTTTGGATTATGTATATTTTTAATTGCGATATTTGTGTCCTTGCTTCATTCATTCTTGGTTTACATGGGTTTTTTGCTCTTTCTACCTGAAAGAAATCATTCTATATTTTCAGTTTTATTACTTGCATCTAAATATGTACATTCCTCAGAATAAAGCTATAATCTTGTTTAATAAATATGCGAAGTATTAGTACCAATTTATAAAACCCTAGTGAGACCACACCTGGAATACTGCAGGCAATTTTGGTCACCATATCACAAAAAAGATGTTGACAGTTTGGAAAAAATTCAGAGAAGAGCAACTAAGATGATCAAAGGCCTAGAGACTAAAACATACGAAGAATGGCTGCAGGACTTGGGTTTGGCTAATCTAAAGAAAAGGAGAAATAGGGTAGACATGATAGCAGTATTCCAGTATTTAAGGGGATGCCACAAAAAGAGGGGGTCATGTTATTCAGCATCAGAGGGCAGGACAAGAAACAATGGTTGGAAACTGATCAAAGAGAGAAGCAACCTGGAATTAAGGAGAAACTTCCCTGACAGTGAGGACAATTAACCAGTGGAACAGCTTGCCTCCAGAAATTGTGGGCTCTCCAACACTGGAGATTTTTAAGAAAAGGCTAGACAGTCACTTGTCTGAGATGGTATAGGTTCTCCTGCTTGAGCAGGGGGCTGGACTAGAAGACCTCCAAGGTCTCTTCCATCTCTATTCTATTCTAAATTCAGTGGAAACAATAGATAAAAATCTCATTGTACTGAAATGAGAAAGTTATACGTTGTCTGAAATTAATGAAAATAAGATTGCTTTGGTTTGAATGTTTCCTCCACTGGGTACAACAATTACATCGGTAGATATCAAAACAGAAATTACCTTGCTAAAAGCACAATTTTTCTGCCATAGATATCTGCCACAAACAAGCATTAATCCAATTCTTGCATGATTACCAAATATTTTTTTCTTAGCTAAATCTCTGAAAGGAGATTCTTCATAATTTAAACTTCTCTTTCCTGTGAAACAGCCAATAACAGCCATTTCTTTAAGATGTTTGGCATACAAATATTAATAACTTTTTGATCAATTGAAAGTGCCTCATCTATTAATAGCACCTAGCAATAGCAATAGAACTTAGATTTATACACTGCCCCATAGTGCTTTACAGAACTCTCTGTGCAGTTTACAGAGTCAGCATATTGACCCCAACAATTTGGATCCTCATTTTACTGACCTTGGAAGTATGGAAAACTGAGTCAATCTTGTGCCATTCAGGATCAAACTCTTCGCTGTGGGCAGAGTTTGCCTGCAATACTGCATTCTAACCATTGCATCATCAGGGCTCTAATCTAAGAGTAATTAACCATTACTCTTACAGACAGCACCATTAAATTGGATGTCTTTTTCTCAGCCTTTTTTAGCCTGGGGTCATCTGTTGCTCCTATAAAGGGTACCTGTACAAAACAGTGTTAGAGATAATATTACTTGAACACTGACAGTGAAATGACAGGATGCAAATCATAGACATAAGTGAAGAAGACTAATGCAAATAGTGATTGAGGAACAGCCAGTTAATTGCTCAATACTACAAGTTGAACTTTGGGATAATTTCCAACTGTAAATGAAATTCTATACTTGAGACATAGAATGTGAATGCTGCCAAATATGTAACATTTTTTTTTTTTAATCCCAAACAACTTTCAGCAACCAATTCTTCCACCTTTCTATATAGACTATCCTGTGTATATTTTAAAAAGCAGTAATTAATATATTCCTATATTGAAGATATTTCAAGTCCAAATAATTTCTTTCAACAATGTTAATAAGTATAGGCTTATTAGAAATGGCAGAAGTCTAGAGGCCTTTGGAGCATTTAGATTTTTAAGCAATCAATGAAAGCAATCAGAAATATCCCAGATTATTCCCAATGTCAACTTTATAAAACAAACACAAAATGCATACCTCCCAACACACAATATTTTGCAAACAAAATTAGGCCATTTGCCTGATAAATTTCAGAGAGCAACAGTGTCATAAAGGATACATTGAAACTGGCCTCCCTCCTAAAGATGAGTAGCAAAGTGATGCTGCAAAGACCATTAAGCAGTTCATCCAGAAAGTGTTAGAATTAACACTCTACCAAATTAGATAAACCCAGAAGCGCTGTAATCTGCAACGTTTATAGAAAAGATTCTACCACTTAAGTCTATAGGCTCCTTATTTACTCCATTATTGCCCCTGTGTACATGGGTCATTCATTTTTGGGGTTGGGCTGTCATGGCTTGGATTCCTCCAATAGATGTTTCAGGAGATTTAGAGATGATACATTCCTGTTAGTTCACCTCATCTGATACAGAAGGGAATTTCAGGAGGTATTGCTGAAGCTCATGTTGATGTCATTGGCCATTGGATCATGGTATGATGTTTGAAGTGATTCAAGGGATCCATTCCTATTTAATTGACTGAGGAAGACAGAAATGCATAGGAATTGTGAAAACAATAACTAATGGTTGCAAAGGCATTTTGATGTGCAAATTGTTAGTGAAAAATCCAGTACTAGGAAAACTGAAAAACAGCTGATTTATAATATAAATCTTAATAGCAAACATTTAGGGGTTACACTCTCTCCCCAGATAAAAGTTTTTCAGCCAGTCATAGAATAGATATTAAAAGTCATTTCATCCTGGTACCAAATTACATATATTTTCCTTGGACATTTATCATGGTATTTTACCCTTATTGGGAAATTATTTTTTAACTCAGAAAATGGAAGAAGATCAATTAATTTAGGAATGGCAATATATATTTCAGTCACATCTGACCTACTTGATCTTCCCACATATAAGAAAAAACTTTTTATAATGGGTATTAGGAATGTCAAATCAGTAGCATTAATCAATAGAATGACCGAATGTGATTATCATTATATGCACGTATATCTGGAATTGTACAGTGGAACATCTGCCTGAGTGTCACCTTGCAAGTTGGATTCACAGATGGTGTTCATCTGTAAATGAAAACAAACAGAGTCCCTGCTAAGCAGGACAAAACTAAAATTCTTGCTCTGTGATAGAATGATATATTTAAAATATCATTCAGGGAACTGGTTTTAGTTTGATTTTTTTTTTTTTCAAAATAACGAGCATCCCTGATTACAGGCTGTGTTACTTAGGACTGCAGAAGGATTTGGAGGAGTGTTCTTCTATGAACAAAAACTGGTCCTAACTCAACATAATCAGTGTTTGATATCATCACATTCAGTGCTACAATTCTAGTTTCTGAATGACTCAATTTGGCTATGCCATTATGACAATAGAGCTGGACCTATTGCAAGTCCCGCTCCATTGTCATAATGGTGTAGCCAAATTCAGTCATTCAGAAACTAAAGTTGTAGATTGAAGATGCCCATATTGGGCAAAATTAAGTTGTTATGTCTCACTGAGTTTAATAACAAAAATACATTAATGTGCTTATTAATTTGTACGTTTTGCTTTATGACTGTAAGCAAATCAATAGGAAATTAAACACTCAGAATGCTTAGAATATTCTACATATGTTTTAGACTTTGTTTTTTTGGATATTCCCCAGTTCAGAATAGGAATATTTCAAATTGAAAGCCATAGGCAACACATTGCTGGAATTACATTATTCACATTGATGAGGATGAATCAGACTTTGACTTTGAAGTGGTGCTTAGGGGATGTGCAATTTAAATAAATGAAATGATTAATTTTCTAATTCAGATTTGACCTTTCCACCTTATTGAAGCCCACTTTTATTTACTTACTTTTATGTATACAATTTAGAAACTACTTGACTCCAAATGATACCTGGAAGCTTGTGCTTAAAAGTATAAGAAATAATAGAGAGATAAATACAGATCATATGCAGCCAGAGGATAAACCATGTAAAACAAAGAAAACATCATTATAGGGGCTCAATAACTAATATATACCAAGATCTGGGAGAATAGACAGAACATGCCACTCCCATCCTGGGTCTACCACAGTTATCAGCAAGAATCACCAGTGTGTCTTTGAACTGTCTGTGATAATCCATGATCCTCTGGAGCTGTTACCCAGTGGCCTTCTCATCAAATTTCTCTAAAAAGAGAAGTTTGGAAACTGGATGATAACTAGGTCCAGGATCATTGGGTCCAGTCATGGCTTCTTGAGAAAGAGGAATCTGTTACCACCCCGTCTCTCAAAGAAGCTAACACTGGTGTAGTAACCTAACTTCAGGTCACCTCACAGAAGCTATATAACCCAGGCAGGGTTTTGATCTAAAAAACAATTGTCTGAACTCAGAACTTATCCATTTCATCAGGATTCAGAGGCCCAAATTCACTCCCGATAATCTGGCAAAACTCAGCCCCCAAGCATATCAACTGGAATTGCCCAGTTAAGCAGATCTGAGAAATATTATTCACCAGACAGCTTGAATACTCTTCATAATGGCCTTGCAAGTGTTTCTTGGCTTGCCTCTCTCTCTAGCATGGAGCAAGTCACTCCAAAACATACTTCAAGACAAATTGGGAACTTTGCTTCTTAACTGGTTCTCTCATTCTGTCTCTGGAAGGGCAAGTAGGAAGACACTAAACATTTTTGTTCTATTTTTCATTAATTTGGTTATTATTTGTGAAACTGTAGCTGTGGCTAGTTTTAATAATTTCAGAACAAGTTAGTGCCCTCTAATCCAGAGCAGTTTCCATGACCCCTATGTCTTAAGTGTGTGCTACTTGCAGTTCATTACAGATGGCTGCCCAAAGAGTTGGACCACAACAGCTAAAGAGGAAGGGAAATTGAACTGAAAATAATATTTTTAATTTGACTTGTTTCCTGTAAACCATAAATGAGAACCCCATGGCCCTAATCAATATGAATCCTTAGCCGCATCACTCAGAATCCTGGTCATCACTACCTACTTTTTACAATATCTAGTTCATCAGCATGATTAGCTGACCTACAGAAAACAAATAACAGATTTGGGTGTGCAGTCATAAAATTAAACAGTATGCCCCATGACAGAAAAGTATACCATAAACAGAATTTTTAAAAATCAGTTTTGAGATTTTTTTAGAATTATTTTCCATTTTTCACACCATCTTTAAGTTGTCAGTATTTTTTTTTTATCCACTGTTTTATAGTTGTTTCAGAATGAGGAATGTTTTGTGTGATTGAATTCAGCCACTGCAGTAGCTGTTGTTCAAAATATTCCATAATTTAATTATCATGGGGCTAGTTTTTCAGCAAAGGGCACCTGGACACTTAGAACGATGATTGAGAAAAATATGTATTCACAGAATTTATTAAATGATGTTGCATGGTTTAACTTTAAATTGTTTAATATACAATATTTCAAGGGAATCTAATTTTCAGAACAGTTAAGTGCAGCATTACATGAATTATCTTTGCCTTACGGTTTTGGATCATTGATAATTTTTCATGAAAGTGTTGTTTTTTGCAGCCAGATGTAAACAAAATATGGTAAATATAATTGACTCATTTAGTTCTTTAATATGAGCATATATTTTAGTCAATGCTGGGATCTGTATTCAAGGGGGAAATCATTCAACGCACTGGAGGCATACGCCTGTTGAGAGCTCTTTAAAGCAGCTGCATCTTCTCCAGGCTCATGGGCGATTCCATGAAAATATGTGTTTAAAATAAGCAGATAACAACAAACAAGATATACAGCAGAACTCCCCAACCTTGGCAGCCCGGGAGGAGCAGGGAAATGTGTGCATGCACTGCAGCAGCAAAAATGGGCCCCTGTATGTGCAAGCGGGCTGTGCCTACCCATGGTGGCATGCTGGCACATGCGCAAATGGGCTGCTGTGCCCATGCACATGTGCAAAAGGGCTGTTGGCACCCGCATGATGGTGGTGACAGTGCTAGCACACATGCACATGCACAAACGGGGCCACTAGCACCCACGCAGAAGTACTACTGCGAGTGGGGGGGTCTTACCAGCTATTCCCGCAGCCCAGAGGGCAACACATCACGGCCCAGTACCGGGCCACAGACCATAGGTTGGGAACCCCTGATATACAGCCACTCCTTGTTTTGAAACTATCTCAGTTAGTGACTGTATGGAAATATAATAGTAATGAACAGTAACAAATGACAGTTAAAAATAATTTTCCATCCTATGTATGCATTTACAACCAATTTTTGCACCTGATAACAAAACATACCTTAGTGAGAATATTGCTGGAGAAGCTGCATGACAGATCTTTATCTGTTTCAACAGCAATCAGTAATCTTCATAACATTTTTCTTTTCTTTTCTTTTCCTTTCCTTTCCTTTCTTTTCTTTTTTTCTTTTCTTTTCCTTCTTTTTCCTTCCTTCCTTCTCTCTCTCTCTCTCTCTGTCTCTCTCTCTCTCGTCATGTGTTCACTTAGCAACTATTTTACTTAACTACAAGCTCACTGAAACAGATTCTGATTACTAAACAAAGAGAGTGTACACTGATTACTACAGATCACCTTGTCTCCTTTAAGTATGCACAGTAGTCACTCCTAGAAAACAAACATTGAATTTGAAGATTGAAAAAAAATAAGCATGTTTTTTTTCCCTGGGAATAAATTTGGTTGTGTCAGATCCATATTGTGATGAGCAATTGATTGATTACATGTCATCAAGCTGGTGTTGACTCTTGTGACCACATAACTAGATCTTCTCCAGGATGAAAGATGAATTCAAAAAAACCCCAAACAAACTCAGGTGTTCCCCCTCCCCAAAGGGAAAATAGATTGACAGTAAAATGGAGTGGAGTGTATTTTGAAAAATGAACAATGTGGCTGAAACATTTCCTTCTTCTTTCTTTAACTTCTAAAGATTAATGTCTTTGTAGATCAGATTTTTTTTCTCAGTGCTTCTTGTAATTTCCATCTAAGTGATATGATCAAATAAAACAAAAAAACAGTGTATGCTATTGAAGATTGTTAGGAAAAGTCCAATAGTATTTTATTCCATCACTGTATAGCTTTCAGGCTCATGCATAATATTAAAGATGAAAATCTTATCATCAGCAAGAAGCCTAGACAAGGGTCATAAAATTTAACCTAGGTTGCAACTCTCTAAAGCATGATGGTAGCGCTCAATGTCACTTTTGTAAATCTCTGACCCGCTGAATTTGTGTGTTTGCATGCGTATGGAGGAGAAACACTGTAGCAGTTTGGTAGTGAACCAGAACTAACTATATGTTGCATTAGAAACAGAATATTTTGATTTTTGAGTCTCCAAACTCCCAGAGTTGTTTTTTATGAGATATTTGATTAATAAACATGATTAATAAATAAAAAATAATAAAGATAACACAATCTGTTTCAGTGGAAAATAAATAAATAAATAAATAATTAGATAATTAAATAGTTAAATAAATAAATAAATAGTTAAATATAAATAAATAAATAAATAAATAAATAAATAAATAAATAAATAAATAAATAAATAAATAAATAAATAAATAAATAAATAAATAAATAAATAAATAAATAAATAAATAAATAAATAAATAAATAAATAAATATACCCTTAAGAATCAGTTTTGCCTTCTCCAGTTTTTCTTAATTCACATTTCTCTGCTCTGCAGTTATGGAACTTGTCAATGAATGCTTTTGGAATTAAGCATTTAAAGTCTATGGTGAAGGTGTCAACAAAAGGTTGACCTCTTTTTTTTATTATGCAGAATGGTGAAAGTGAGATATAGATTGGGGGTTTTATCCATTATTTCACTTGTTATTCACTTTCACTTGAACAGCAGGAAGGAAGCCATTTTTATTAACTGCCACATATTTTCAGGAGCAGACAGGAGGGACGCAAACAAACATGAGAAGGCACATCTTATTTTGCTGATTTCATGTTTGATCTAATTTCACCGGCTCTTTTCATTTTAGAGTGTTTATTTACAGGGATAGATTTCTGTTATATAAACATTTCATTAGAAGAAGTGTTTATCCAAGGGGACACTACGCTACTAAGCTAAGGAATAGACGTTGTCAATATTTGAAAGATTCAAATGTACTTGTCAGGAAAAAAAAATCTAGCACTCATTTCTGCTCTCTAACTAACAAAGCAGCAGAAATGAGACTAATGTCTCGAACATGTTCTTCAAGAGAAATTTGGTGTGAAAATGGATGATAGAAATACATAGTCTATTTCGTAACATATGAAGAACAGGGAACTGGAGGAAGTGAAAGATGCAATGGAAAATCTAGAAAATGTAAATCACTTTGTATTCAATCACTTTTTATAGATACCTATTCCATT
>NW_015387689.1:102660-214532 GCF_001527695.2 Protobothrops mucrosquamatus
CAAAGCAGCAGAAATGAGACTAATGTCTCGAACATGTTCTTCAAGAGAAATTTGGTGTGAAAATGGATGATAGAAATACATAGTCTATTTCGTAACATATGAAGAACAGGGAACTGGAGGAAGTGAAAGATGCAATGGAAAATCTAGAAAATGTAAATCACTTTGTATTCAATCACTTTTTATAGATACCTATTCCATTGCATTAAGTTTCATTCCAGTTGAGTTGCTCTTCTGGTGATTTCATGAAAACAACCGTGTAGTTTTCTTGACCATACAATTTTTTTAGTCTAATCTGCAATCCAGATATTCTATGGTGGTCTTCCATTCAAATATCCCAACTTTGCTTATTTTCTGAATTCAAGTGTTTTCAACTGCTCAGATTATTACACGCACATGTGGTAGATACTTGCTGTTAGCCATGATTTTTTCCTTACTTTTAAGCAATGACTAGAAATGGTATGTTTCAGGGGAGAAAAATGAGATGGTTTCCATACAAATATTGGAAAGAAGAAATTTCTGGATCTCTCAAAAGACAAACCCTTGAGAGTGCAGGTAAATACCAAGTTGAGGAGCATTAAAGACACATAACTACTGTTGTCATGAGAGCTATGCAGTGGTTCATATATGATCTTTATGCATACTCTCTATGCTGGTCTATGACCATAATAAAGACTTGATTTGGATTGATTTGATACTTCTGATTATAACTGATAATGAGCTGAGCTTTTCAATATTCTTATATAGCTCAGCTGCAAAACATTGATGGTAATCACTGAACTCTGTATTCATTATGTATTAAAAATCTTTCTCATGCAAAAGTTATATTCATTTTCCCCAATTCTCATTGATGTTGATAATTCGTATGAGCTTCATGTATTATCTCCAACAAAATACAAACAATACATATACAGGCTAGCCACTTTTCATATATTTTTAATTCTTGAGTTGTGAGTCATCTT
Source organism: Protobothrops mucrosquamatus (assembly GCF_001527695.2). Taxonomy (NCBI): domain Eukaryota; kingdom Metazoa; phylum Chordata; class Lepidosauria; order Squamata; family Viperidae; genus Protobothrops; species Protobothrops mucrosquamatus. The sequence goes on from NW_015387689.1 coordinate 103,620, forward strand.
TTTCATTTGTGTGAACCGATTCGTGTATCTAACAGGTGATCAAATACTTTTACCAAAGTTTTGATTCAGTGCTACTGTGATAAAAAAAGATACCATATAATGAATGCAATTACAGAAATTCTTCTTTGATGGTGCACTGAAAATAATAATGAGGTTCTTAGAAACCTTGTTATATGTTGTCTAGAAGTCAAAGGAAAACAACAACAATAAAAAGAAATCTGCAGAATTTAATTTCAACTTCTTTGTTTTATTGGACACAGTATAACTTTTATGTTTCCAATCCTTTGGAGACAGGAACTACGAAAGTTGCATAGCAAGATTTTTTTTTAAAGTTAAATAAATAAAAACTCCCAACAAAATAAAATCTAGGTCCTGTTTCCACTTTCATACATGACATGTCATGCTTTATTTTGTACAGACTGCAGCTCTTTTCCTAAAAAGTGCAGTGATTTTGGCTCATGACTTAGTTCACAGTGGACTCAGTATATCTAGAAAGTTGTAATATCAAAGATTTCCGTACTAGTAATCTTTATGTACGGTACTCATTTTGTATAACCAGAATGGAGATTCTTTTGATAGTACAAGTAGTAGTCATGGCATATTCATTATTCCATTGCTATTTCAAATGTTCTTACCTACCCCAAATGGAACAATATCTTGAACCATAGACTGTGAACATAAATCTCTATTGTTAAACACTAAACATGTCATTGTATGACATTTGGTACTGAACTGCAGAGATAAACAATATTTTAATGGTTAATAGCCATTGTTCCTTTATGGTAAGATGGCCCAAAAATGAATGTGGCCACATCATATAGGAGAGCAAAAGTATTTTTTTTCTTAGGGAATGGGGGAGGAAAAAAGATGATTTGTTCTTTAACATAGGGCCTTATGCAATATTTTCCACCTGTTCCCTACTTTAAAATATCAGGAGGCTGTGCTATCAGTTTTTGACAATATTACTAGAAGCAGTATCAAGATATACAAAAAGGGGACTTGAGAGCAGCATGTATGTACATAAGCACAAGGAAATATGGAGAACAGTGACAAAGATGTCATGAATGCTATGTATTAATGAGACCTTGCCACTTGTCCATGAATAGTCAATCTACAGTAACAAGCAATCAGTATCATCTGCTCTTTCACTTACAATTGATGTCAAACCAATTGATGCTAAAAAGCTACTCCATTTTGCTTTTGGTCAGGTTTTCAGATCTTCCCAATTGAAAAACACATCTGAATGATGACATTATTGTCAAACCGTCCTGTCTTGGCGCTTCACAAACCAGCCAGCAAGCAGGAACGTTAGACATATGGTAGTTTAATCACTCCATGCAGATTAAAGTCAGCACTGGGAGGCGCTCGCTCCCAGTGCCTTACATAGCCCATGTTCCAGCCCCACCCTTGTGGACACGCCAGCCCCGCCCTCGTTAGCACCGCCCCGCCTCACACACCTCTCAAGCCACCATCCGCCCTCCTACACCTGGGCCCCACCCAGTCCGCGCCCTTCAATCACACAGCCGGGCAATCAGCTGGGCGTTCCTCTGCCGTTGCTGGGGCAGGCGGCTGCAATCAGCTGGGCGTTCCCTCTGCCGTTGCTGGGGCAGGCGGCTGCTCGTCCCTCCGTCCCTTTGTGCTAGAACGGAGGCTTCGTCCGGCCCCTTCCCCTCAGATCATTTGTCGGGGCCTGCGAGGCGCAGGGTGATGACATCAGAGGAGGGCGACGGCATCAGCAGCTGCGGCGGCAGCGCCGGAGCGATGGGTCGGCCGGCTCCCCTGGACTGCAGCCCTGGGTAAGGTGAACGGGGTGGTGGGAGGTAGGCCATACGCGGCTGGGACAGCCTCGCAGGGCTCGACATGCCGCTCCCCCTACCAGGGGTCCCTCTGGAAAACAAATACACAAAGTTAATGGTTTTGCTTTGGCACGACGGCAGCCCCCGGTCGCCCCCTTGGCTTGTCAGGATATCTGTGATGGAACCTCCTGAGCAGGCGGGGTGCGTGCACCTCACTATCTTTCACCCAGGATGCTTCCGACAACGGATAGCCTTTCCATAGCACAAGGTACGACACTCCAGTTTTACTTCTCTTGGAGTCTAATATGTCCTGTACCTCATACTGATCGGATGTTATGGGCCCTGGGGTTTCTATAGGTCGCATGTGGGACACCAGTTTCAACAGGCTACTGTGGAATACCGGGTGTAACCTGCCCAACGTCCGTGGTAATTTGAGACGCACTGTTACGGGGTTAATCACTTGGGCTATCCTGAACGGACCTATGTACTTTGGGCCTAACTTTTTGCTGGGAACCCTAAGACGTATATACCTCGTGGAGAGGTACACTAGGTCTCCCACCCGGAAAGGTTTTTGCAATGTGTGTCCCAATATCACAAAGCATAAATGTTGATTGTCTCAGCCAAGGGGTCTCATTTATATATTCACATGAAGGACTGCATAGATATTTAAGGCAGCATGAGATGTATTAAGTTTGATTTATTACACAAGTCAATAATAGCTTAATCTTTTTGTCTGGCTCTAAAATGTACTCTTCAATAAAATAAATATTTATAACAAAGCTGAGCCTTTCATTTACCACTTCTGCAAAGCAGAAGCTCTGAACATAAACTGTTGCATGGAGACAATTAGCAAATAGTCATGTCTCATTTGGTCACTCTAGGGAATTTAGCCAAATTTGTATCTGTTGAGTTATGTCTATCATAGAGCTGGATGGATGAACCTCTTTTTCCCTCTCCCCACAATCTTTCAGTTCCATTTCAAATATTTCTTAAATTAGCTCATAGAATTGAATTTGCAGTATTATGCTATTTTTGCTACATTTAAACTTAAGAAAACATAATAAAAAAGATTAATATGAAAATTAGGAAAAGTATATAGTTGTGTGGCTTCACAGTTTTGCTATTGCATTTATATTTAAAGTAACTACAGTTTTATCTTCTATCACCAGCCACAATGCTGCATGGTTAACTCCTCAATACTGCATTGTAATAGTCACATGTTTCTGGTGGATGTGAAGGTATTTGTATGCATATATGATATGAATTACAACTTTTCTCGCCTATATATCATTAGCAGTTTGAGTTCAAATCTGTCCCCAAGTAAGTGACATGTACACACATGGGTGTACACAACATGGATTTCAGTATCTTAGGAGCTGTATTGGTGGTGCAGTGGTTAAAATACAGTATTGCAGGCTAATTTTGCCCACAGCCTGGAGTTCAATCCTGACCAGTTCAAGGCTGACTCAGCCTTCCATCCTTCCAAGGTCAGTAAAATGAAGATCCAGATTGTAGGGGCAATGTGTTGACATTTGTAAACCACTCAGAGAGTGCCGTAAAGCATTATGGGGCATTATATAAGTGCTATTGCTATTGCTATTCAGTATGCAATAAACATGATTGTCATATGTGGTACCAATCCTCTGCTCCTCCCACACATTCAGAGAAGGAGGCAGTTGTAGGAATTGTCCAATTATGAATGAATTCCAATCTTCTGCTATCTACAGTTGTTGCTACTGGGAGTTAGCCATTTAGACAAGGAAATGTCAAGGAAATTGTCAGGGATAGTTGTGCTGAAAATCACATTTTCAGCCAAAGGAAATGGAAAAGGTTATGTAAGCACAGTGTTGGCATATCTAAGCAATTGGAGTCTTTGCTCTGATAAATGTTTCACCTGTGAATTTCTGCACTCTATACAGATGCTAAACAGAGAGTTGCTGTCAGGAAAGAAAAAGATGGCAATTGTATGTAACCCAAGCTAGAAGGGAGAGTGAAGTTTCTGGTGATTTGTGGAACAATTCTTAAGAAGTTGCTTGTTGATAGAATATGCTTGCAGTGCTATTTGTTTCCCATTTTCATCAGGTCAGCTACTCTTGAGCCTTTCTTGACATCTACACCACCTCATGTCTAAATGCTCTGGTTTATTTCCATCCTTGTTTTCTAGCAGGAAATAAAGCAGTGGCAACATCCATGAAAAGATAATTGTTTTGACATTATCCTACATGAAAACTTGTTACCTTGCAACTATAACATATTTTGTTTTAGGGTGTGCTTTAAAGTACACAAAACTTTAAAGCAAAACTTGTGTCTGTTCACTGAAGATACTGTATGTAGCTCTACAATTGGTATTAAAAGAGCTGTAAAAAATAATGGCTTTTGTGCTACTTATTTTTTTCTGAGTCTTATCGAAATATTAGAAGATATGAATCTTAATTGATGATTTTTAATGGCAGATTGTGAGAGTAAGTATAAAAAATAGAGCAGTAAGAAAAATAATGTTTGTAGAAAAATGAAACCTTTTTAAATACATTGGAATGGCAGCATACACATGATATATAAAGCTGTGTCTTTTAATTCTTAAAACATTCTTTTTAGATGCTATCTTAATAGTGCTCTCATTTTCTTTCCTTCCTCCCTCCCTCCCTCCCTCTCTTTCTTACTTACTTTCTTTCTTTCTTTCTTTCTTTCTTTCTTTCTTTCTTTCTTTCTTTCTTTCTTTCTTTCTTTCCTTCCTTCCTTCCTTCCTTCTTTCTATATTATGTATCACTTTGGTAAATCTTTTAGACTGCAGTTCGATGATTTCTTTAGAAGTGTGACTGACATCTTTTTTGTCTTTTTCCCTTTTATTTGGAGAAAAGAAAAAAGATTGGAACAAAGTTTAATCTCAAGCAATGTTAGGCTCAAAAAACCAAGAAAGACACATTGTGATTCTTGCAAAGCAGATTTCTTTATTGTTCCTCACTCATAGACAGAATCTTGCCAAACCAAATCAAACTATGATCTCCATAAAGCATTTACTCTGAGCACCATTAGGCAGGAGCTGTCTTCATTCTCTTTCTCTCACACAAACCATCTGAATTGAGTTGTTCCTTGCTCCTCTGGAATATATTCTCTTCCTCCTATCCAGTCTACATTGCATTACGGGTGGCTTCTGCCCCCTCCCACTTCTGTATCTTACAAGAATGAAAGTGGATCTACTCATTCTACATCTAGTTCAAAAATTTCTCTTCAGATAGTATCAGCCTGAGGTTTCTGGTAACTTGGTAACTTGGAATCAGATCATAAAATTAACAAGGAAACCTGTTTTTCTCCTCACAGTTTACATTACACAGCAGCAATGGGAATAAAAATATAATTGCCCTTGTGAGTTAGAACGAAAATAATGTTGTACCAATAAAAGAAAATATTTATAGCTCAGGTTTGAAATAAGGGGTCCTTGCTGCTTTCTGAGCTTGGTTGTTTTCTTGCATATGTTTCATTATCCAGACTAGGTAACATCACCTAGTTTGGGTAATGAAATGTCTGCAAGAAAACAGCCAAGCTCATAGAGCAGCAAGAATCCCTCCAAGTAATGTTGGGTCAAATGGCAATAAAAAAGCTGACACAGTCATTATCAATCACTTCACTTTGTTTTCTTTGATATCTGACTCCGTGCCCTGAGAAGATCAAAACACGAAAACCAGTTGTAAAAAACTTGTCTGCAAATGGAAAAATCAAATAATTTTAAGGAGAAAAGTCTCACCATCGACTCTCTCCAATAAGCTCCTGTAATTAGAAATAATAGTAAGCACACTATTCTGCCAAATGAATTGTACCAGTGCAGAGATTCTGTTGCAAAAAAGAAAAAGAAAAGAAAGAGCAAAGATGAGCAGCACTGAAGGAGAATAATAGTTTGTTTTGGTTTTAATCTGTGGAAGTAGTTTGTTTGCCAAAAAAAAAAAAAAATCTGCATCATTGTAATTCGATTGATTTTTCTCCAATGTTTGTTTCAGTCTTAACAATCATATTCATTATGTCAGTGTAAGCTAACAGAAAGTATTCCATGCCAGATAGAACACCTTTAAAGAGATGTACAGGAAATTCACCACATATTTTACTTTGCAAGAACACTCATATGTTTCATATATCAGAATAGTTGCATTTGAAAAAAGGTATGTAATGGAAAATTGCATTCAAAATGTCTGTGTTAAGGATAATTTTGTATTGACAATGTGAATATGTATTTTATAATTACATTTTCTAACCACAAAATGAGATAAAACCTATGATAAGTGAAAATCTGTGATACTGATACAAGTTTCAAACAGACTAATCCCCACACTTCTATTTTGTAACATGAGTCAAATGTTTAGAATTGCAATTACTTCAATTGGTGGGAGTCTTTAAATGAAGTAAGCCAAATGTATCTTGTTGGTTCTTCAGCTTAGTGGATCTTATTCAAACTCTTATAAAAGCCAGGCATCAAGTGGGCATCTCTATGTCTTTATCTGTATCTCTTAAGAGAGGGAAAGTGACAAAAGGAGAATGGAAGAGAAATGTTGATAGAAAATAGAATTTAAACAGTTTAAAGCAGGGGTGTCAAACTTGCCAAGTCACGTGACATATTGCAACGTATCATGACTTTTCCCCCATTGCTGAAGCTGGGATGGGCATGGTTTCGGTATGACACATCCAGCCCATGGGCCAACAGTTTGACACCCCTGGTTTAAAGCCATATGATATGGACTCAAGCTGAAAACTTCAGCCTTATCCTGGAAATAGCAATGTAAATATGAATGAAACCTTTGCAAAGTTGTACTGTCAATAACCAGTTCAGCATTTCTAGTAGGATACAATAGACTACCATCTAAATACTACCAAAAGAACCAGGGAATTCAATAAAGTCCATGTCCTTCTACCTTTCTTGTGGCAAAGTTTATTTTACAAATTATTGTGACAATTTCATTGGCACAACAGGCCTAAAGACCAATACTTTGCAATACTATAGATGCAGTTCAGAAATTGAATACAGTACTTGCCTACAACTCATTAAAGCAACTATATCTGTTTCTGGGGTAATTGCACAAAAAGGATGAGATTAATGAATCATGGCCAGGAGTTGCATTCTTGCCTCCATTTTTTTTGAATTAACAGTAAAGTATTGTACAACCCTATCAAAGATCAGTTCAAATTAATTAGAATTATTATTTTTATTCATGAAAGTGTGTCTATTACTTGCCACTATATTCAGGATGTAGGAACTGAATTCTGCCCAGAGAAAATGAAGTGATGTGAGCAATTAATTCCCTTTAATACAATGTGCCCTTCCTCCTCTAAATACTATTAAGTGTTGAGGGAATTATTAAAATATTTGGTTTCATAAATCAATTAAATGAATTTGCTTTCATTGATCCAAAATCTGTCAACGAAAACAAAGGAACCCCAAGTTAGCTAGCAAGTAAAATGGCAGTCTTAAAAATGTCTATGTTTTGCAAAGTTTCAGTAAGTTGTAATGTAATTCTATTTAATTTAATGAGCAACAGAATATTCAAAAAATGGTGCAAGGGTAAAAATCTAATCTCTTTACGCAAATTCATTATAGACATATAGAGGAGGATTGAAATCTTCCTTTTGCGTGTTATCATAATTGCTGTTGCATAATCATTTTGTCAGTTGAACTTATATCTGCTTTCACCATCAAATGAGGAATGTCAAATAGCTATCCTAGCCTACCTGAAAAAAAAAATTAAAAGAAGCATAACTCTATTATTTTAGTGTGCTCACTCATGGTCAAGCAATTGGCAAAATATAATCACTATCACTGTAATTATGCTATAATGTAGCTTTATATTTTTTAATATCCCCATGTCATTCATATGTGTGTGTGTGTGTGTGTGTGTGTGTGTGTATAATGTGAAGTAGAATAAGGTGATCACCAGGATAAAATCATAAACATAAATGTTTAATCTATAAAACCAAGCTTTCATCGGCCACACTACCAACATCATCAGGGTATAAAATGCTGGATCCAGGAATCCATTTTTTTGTGGCTGGCTGCCTCTGCACTTTGACCCTGGATCGGGTCATAGGTCTGCCCATTAGCATCGCCTGTGTAGTTCTTAAAGGAGCCGTTTCTAAAGTTGTCTAAAGTTGAACATATATTCAATAAGGGAAACACAGAGAGCAATCTGTATGCTCTAAGCAGGGTTTATTTAAAATATTAACATTTCATTTACACTGGGATAACCTTGACGGGCAATTTCTATGATTCTAGAATATTAAATATCTTGCTTAAAGCCATTTAATGCTTTTGTAGATGCAAATAAAGAAAAAAAAGTAAAGTTTTGTTTTATTCCCTTAATGAGGTGTGGAGAAACTGTGCTATTTTTACCAGTTCGTTCTTTGTTTTTCACAACAAGAATAGGCAGTTTCTCACACACGAACCTTACTAAGAAGCTGGTGAAAATATATTTAATCAATTAACCCTTCTAATAATAATGCTTTTGCCATGTATCTGTGTTTGTGTCTGTGTATCTGTGTGTGTGTTGTGTCTGGCCATTGTTTAGAGAAATCCTGGTGTTTTCTTGGCAAGATTTCAAAGTGGTTTGCCATTGTCTGCTTGCTAGGGTGGAGAGATCTGAATGGCCCAAAATCGCCCAGCTGGCTTCTTGCCTAAGGCAGGACTAGAATTCACAGCCTCTTGGTTTTAGCCTGATTCTTTTAGTCACTGTGCCACATTGGTTTTCTTCCTTTCTTCCTTTTTTTGTTAGTAGTACAGAATATAATTTATAATTATGAGCTTATCAGACAATTATGAGCTTCCCATAGTTACTAACACTTATACCTTCACCCATAGTCAGAATATTTTGAACATATTTTGCAAAGAGAGTGTCAGTTTCACAATAATATTTTCATATATATATGAATTAAGTGAGGAAAGAGAAAAAGAAATTAAAAAAAGAAACAAAAAGCAGTAACTTTTGATTTTTTGGTGCAGTAAGATACATAATATAATTATAGTAACAACTTTTTACTTATGCCAAATAGTAACTACTAGCCATTCTACAGCAGTAACCCAATTGTCAAAACCCAAAGTCAAAGCCATTTTCAACCAATTGTATTCAGAGTACTTATAGACAATCACAAATGTACGGCTTTTATGTTAAGACTGCAAATTTTGAAATACTCACCTCATTCTTCTTATTCAGTTGAAAATATAAAAGGTAGCAGTGCACCTTTATTTAAAAGAATCTTGCTTTTTAAAATTGATTCTCCTAGATATCATTAAAAATATAAAAATATTGAGTTAAAAACAAACAAACAACAAAGGAATTAAAATGTAGTCCTCAAAGACCACTGCTTCTTTTCCATGGCCCAAATGTTCTTTGGGTAGATAATATTTATAAGAAATTATAATTTTCCCCAGAAGCTTGAACAGTTCTTTAGCTCTAAGAACAAAGAGCACAATCCTTGATTATTCTAGGTTGTATTTATCTTTCAGAGAATTATACATAAAAAAGCATAGAGTAGCTTTATGAAAGGCATTGTAAACTGTCCATTCAATTAATAGTCAAAGAAATTGAGTAGATAATTTATCTGAATTGTTCCAGGAATCAGAGGAAATTTCCAACAGATTTTCTTCAGCAGGGTAAACTCCTCTAATGTTGCAGTTGAAATAAAGCACCACAGAAGCAATTATGGCACAATGATTTCCTTTGGAATATAATGGAAAAATTGAGAGTCAGGAAGGCTGCAGATGACTGGAGAGATGTTTGCACTATGAAAGAAATGCCATTCACATACATTCCAACTCTCAAAAAATGCAAGGATACTACATTCTACCCAGGATTGATTCATTTTTTATCATCCTTTTGTCATTCTTATAAATAACTGAAGGCAGTGATTATACCAAATATTCCTTCTATTTTCCCCACAACAACAACCCTGTAAAGTGGGTTGTGCTGAATGCTTTCTGTGAATTGCTAAAGCACATTCTCTTTCATCAAAAATCAATAGAATAAAAATCAGAATATCTCTGCTCAGAAGAAAAACACATGGAAGGGACTTCTGTTTTTGCATCGTAGTTCTGAGGCCAAGGGATTGTGGAGCTCCACACCCCACAGCTGGTTTTGCCCTGCCAGGGGACCGTAAATGGGTCTAAAGTTGCCCGAAGAGGTGACAAAGAAGGAGGGCCCTCCCATCGATCACAAAAAGATGGAGGTCTTTCCGTTTTATCCAGGGGAAGCCCTACAACCTGACAGGAGAAAGCTGCACTCCAGTGACTAGCCCAAGCTACAGGCATCTGAAGTCCAAAAGCATCAGCTAAGAACAACTATGAACAGTGTGTTTGGAACTGGATGAGAACACAGATGTTCTCTTCTCTATTTTGAAATTGATTTCCTGGAAAAGATCCCCAAGAAAAATCCTCCAAAAGTGAGAAGGAAGGGGATTATAACCCCACCCTTACATAGATGGAAGCAGAGAATTAATATTTATGGGGGATATAAATACATTGAATTAGATTAATGTAAAGCTATAACCTGGATAAAACTGAAAACTATGGAAATTGTTAAGATTTTTCATTTGAAAGAATATTGAGAAAACTACAAGAAAAGATTTTTTTTGTTTTAAAAGTTGGAAAATAAATAGCTACTGACATCTAGTGGTGGATCAGAGTATAGAACTACAGCTGCCCTGACTCAGAAATTGGCAAGACACCCAGAAATAGAGCACAACTTGTTTCTTTGACCCTCACTGACTCTCAGCTAAATAGAGAACAGCTGGGAATGGAGGAAAAAAAAATACACTGGGCTATCTATTGTAGAATGAGAAATGCAATTGTTATAAAATCTGCTTCTTGGATTATAAATACTTACTGACCTGTGATATTTAAATTCAAGAATAATTTGCAGAGAAAGAAAAACCTTGACCTATTGGCCACTTTTTTAGGGGGGAAATTACTGGATTATTTTTAAGTGGTTGAACATTTTGGACTGTTCATAAAAATAAGAACTATATAAGACTATGGTGTTTGGAATTTAAGACTGGTTGGTTTGATGAAAATGGAGGCTGAATACATAACCAAAAGCGGTAGGAATATCAGAGATCTGCAGGAGTAATACTTCAATACAAGACAAATATCTTCCAGGAGGAAATGCATGCTATGTTGCAATTAATTCAAATGACAATTGTTTCAAATCATAATGAGATTAAAAATAATTTGATGATATAAATGAGCACAATCTTGACCTAAACTCACAATTAAAAAACTTCCAGAAAATGATGACAAAGAATGAACAAATAAATCAAACAATAAAACAAAAACCAGAGGAAAGTGACCAAAGATGGAGGCTATAAATGAAGAAAATCGCAGTTTAACACAGTCAAAGAAAAATCTGAAAGATTTTTGCCTTAATACTGGCAATAGAAAAGATATTTTATTTTTCTGGAATTCAAAACAAAACTGAGAATAAGAAAGAAGAAATAAACTATAGAGCTGTCAGGAGAACCACTAGAGTTTGGGAGACAAAAGATGAAAAGAGAAATTGAGGGAGAAGGAAAGTGGAAGCATCTTTACGAAGATAAAAGGGTAAAACTTCCCCTCAAAAGCCCCTTACTCAATTTCTCTTTCCCATTTTTAACAATATTTATAAAAATACAGGAAGAATCCCCTGGTAAGCTGAACACACTGATTCGGAAAGCTGCCTGGCAAAAGAAGAAGGCGAGAGATAGACTCAAGAGAGATGATTTGTCCTATCAGATAGAGTACTACATGACTAAACACTTGTTTGAATTTGGTTACAAGAATAGTTAAATTTTGGATATGAATGGGTTTTATAGTAAAAGAGATGTGATTTATAAATAGTATAGTATTTCTTTATCATACGGCAAATGTAAAAATAATGGGATGAATTAAACAAATGAAATGTTTTGGATATTTAAATATAATCAACTTGGAGAAAATGATAATTGACAAGAAATGTTCTGAATACTGAGGGGAAATTCAGCTTAAACAAGAATAGGAGAGAGTCAGACTCAAGAAAGATGATGTGACCTAACAGATGGAGTATTACATGATTAAATATCTGTTTGAATATGGTTAAAAAAATAGTTAAATTTTGGACATGAATGGGTTTTATAATAAGAGAGATGTGATTTACCAGTAGTATAGTATTTTTTATGATATGGGAAATGTAAAATACTGGGATGATTTAAATGTATGAAATGTTTTGGATATTTAAATATAATCAAAACAGGACCTATAGCGATTTACATAAGATCAATTGTAAAACAAGCTAATTAGAGAAGATGTTACATATTGATGTTATTGTTACTTGTATAAATATTAGAAAAATCTTTATATTCAGCTTTATATGTATTGAAAATACTAAGAAATATTTGCTCAGTGTTGGTAAAAGGAAAATATAATTGGAAGAAGAGAGGATTAATGATAGGTATTTCTATTTAGTATGTTGATTATGAAATCACAGAAATTAACTATTATTGATTGTTGTTAAATATATGAACCCAGGCATGTTATTTACCAAGTACTAAAGATTGTTATTGTGAAAAATAAATAAAATATATTTTTTTAAAAAGAAAGAAAAACACATGGAAAATTTTCAGTGCCAGCCATAGTAAAGCCTACACAGAGAGACTCCTTTCTCAAAGTTTAGCACTTTGGCTAAACTACTTTTAAAATGCCAAGACTGCTACAATCTCCCCTATGTACATGAATAAATGTAATGGAATATACTTCATAAGTTATATGGGTTGAAGTCAGAAGACTGAAATATTTAGTTTACAATTTACATCCTTTTGTGTTCTAAAATATATTTGGAGAATGGAGTCCTTGGTGCTTAGAATCCTTACTCGCTGTTTAAATATAGACTAGACTAGACTAGACTAGAATAGAATAGACTAGAATAGAATAGAATAGAATAGAGCTGGAAGGGACCTTGGAGGTCTTCTAGTCCAGCCCCCTGCTCAATCAGGAGAACCTATACAGTTTCAGAAAGGCGAATGTCTAGTCTCTTCTTAAAAATCTCCAGTGATGGAATGCCCACGATTTCTGGGGGTAAGCTGTTCCACTGTTTGATTGTCCTCACTGTCAGGAAGTTTCTCCTTAATTCCAGGTTGCTTCTCTCTTTGATCAGTTTCCAACCATTGTTTCTCATCCTTCCCTCTGGTTCTCTGATGAACAACCTGATCCCTTCTGCCTTGTGGCAGCCCTTCAGATACTGGAACACTGCTATCATGTCTCCCTTATTTCTTCTTTTCTTTAGACTAGCCAAACCCAATTCCTTGTAGTTTACCTTGCCAGTTTTGGTGAGGCTGTGACTTTTTTGTCGGTAGTTCCTTGATTAGGATATTGTTGTCTCTTTGATTGCTTGTCTGCTTAATTGTTTGTCTCCTTAGTAGTTTAGGGTGTGTGGTTGGTGAGTCTGCATTTAGATTCAAACAGGGTTACAGCCTGCTTTGTACTTAGTTTTCTCTCCTCAAGTTTCCCCTTTTCAACTTGCTGCGTTTAGAGGCAAGCAATGAGCCTTATTCATATGGCATAATGGATTGCACTCATAACTATGTAATATCCAAGGTACAATGATTAATGCCACAGGTTTTATTAAATTTGCCCCAGTGCTATTAAAAAAGCAAGTGAGGCAAGCATTCAGGTGGTGTCATCCTTACATCCACATAAGGGTCTTTGGTTCAGATATTATATGCATCTTGGGGAATTAACTCCACCTACAGAAAATGAAAATGGCAGAATTGATGCAGGACGCATTAAGTAGCAATTAACCCCAGGTGCTTGTTTATCAAGTTTTTTTCCTTTCTCTGTTAAAGCATAAAACTTGCTTTAAAAGATGTTGTTTTAAAACTGTTTCGCACAAGGACACATTTGTTCTCGCAACCTAATTTACTTTCATTAAATCAGAAGCAGAATAATGCTTAAACTGATTTTATCTCTTAACCGGGTTTTCCCATCTTCATTCTTTCCAGCAATATCTGCAGGATCCTGAGACTTTGTGATTGAATGTGACATTGCAATGCAAATAGAAAAGAGATGGGTCTTGATGATGACACTGATAATGAGGAAGAGGATGATGATAATGCACTGGTGCTTTCAATTGGTCTGTCATCCCCTCTGATTCCCCAGCAGACACTACTGATCCCCTTAGTTTGTACTTGTGGTGAATGGGAAACTGTTTTTCACTGCAACAGAATAAGCAGGAGGAGAGGGAGAAACTTGCCCACAGTAGCCCTAGAGATTTTTCTCCATTCTGCCATTGCAAAGGGAACAAAGGGGAAGGAGTAAGAGATTGCTGAGGATTATGAAAGAAAGCAGGTGACTTTGGAGGAAAAGAAAGAACAATTAGAAGATAGAAAAAGTGAGATTGGTTGGAAAAGATATGGAGACTAGAAACATATATGTGGTCTTGGAGAACTGTTCCAGAAGAAGCAGAGAGATAAGGAGGAACTGTGGTACAGGAAAAGCTATGTTTTCTCGGATTGGAAGTGAGGAAAGTGTGTCTAAGAATTAAGGAAATCTTCACAGCAGAGAATTAGGACTGCTTCGTATAGAAATGAGACAGAGACTCTGGATGGACAGAATGAAGCCTGAGGCCTCTGGGAAAATGAAAATTTATTTCTGGGATGAAGTTGATGAAGGTCCTCAACTGTGTCCAAAAATGTCTAAGGATTCATACCCTAGCCTATAGCTTCAATCACTCAACCCCGAACCATTAAAGAGCCAAGACAAATATGTTCCTAAAAGTTTTATTTAAGGTTGCAAAATGAAACATTTATTTTTCTTTTTGAAAATAAATCTTGTTCTTAATCCTTAGTTTTGTTTTCATCTCTTCAAAACAAGAAATGGCTTCTATTTCTTGGCCAGATAGCTGAAGAATTCCAGGAGGTGATGTGACAGAGTTTATTCTACTACTACTACTACTACTGCATTATGGCCATATTATGGACAATTAAGTTAGAGCCTGTGACAGCCCCTCTCTCTTAAAAACTAATGTTAATGTGTGGTAATGAAAATACTACCTAAACACAAAGTGCACATTACACTCAGTCATGCAAGATGAAAGGTTTTTCTATTTTTTCAGCCCATCCCACAACTTTCACCAGCTTCATTACAGAAGAATAAATAACACAATAATTCTAATATATATTTTTATTCTTTTTGCCATACATGAAAAAAGCCTTCATCTGGGAAATATTCTAACCTCTATTGATTGTCCTCTTTCTATACCTTTTCTAACTTTATAATACATTTTTTAAGGTGATGTGATCAAGCATGTCCTCATAAATTTTTATATGGCATTATTATACTGGTAGTTTATTTTTTAATCTACCCCCCACCTAACAATTCTGAACATGGAATTTGCTTTTTCCTGAAGTATTTGACATTTCCACTGAGTTGTCCTCTGTGATTCTAATATCTTTTTCCTAGTTCATCATTGCCAGCTGAGATCCCATGAATTTATATTCATTATTGTATCATAAGAAATGTATATTTATGTATCCAGTTAATAAAGCTTTGGCCATACCAGCTGGAACAGAATCTTACAGTCCAATTACATCTGGATGATCCATAGGAGCTTCTGCCATTGTATCTAAATTGCCTCCCTCAAAGAGAAGGAGAATTTTAGAAATTCCATTATCCTCTTCCATGTAATCTTGGACCATCCTCCACAACCACTACATCTTTAATTTTATATAACATTGTCTCTTTTATTAAACTCCCTCTGCAATATGGGACATTCACAAGCAACTCATCACAGAGCACCATGCTGCAGTCTGAGGACTTCTCCATTAAGTGTTTGAGAAATGCCCAAAACTAGCTTCTACTATAAATGGATAATTTCATACTTTCCAAGTCTTTTAAAATTGTTTTATTACATTATAGAATGGAAATAATAGCCAAGTGCAATAGAATTTAAACAACAGGAATTGGAAGCTATTAGCACTGTCATGATTATGTAAATTAGGCAAAACCTTTCAAAATAGAAAATGTATCTCAATGTTAAAGATGTAAATGGACCGAGTTAGTTACATTGTGTGATTAATGCTGAATATAATGTTGTAAAGTACATTGAATTAATTTCTAATATAAAAGAGTTTATTGTTATTTTTTGTAATTTATTAATACTAAGAAAAAAGTAAAATCAGACATGCCTGGAAAAAGTAGCTGGGTGTTTAATCTCTAACTTCCCTCTTTCCTCTACTCTGAAAGATTTGCATTGTTTTTAAACGTTTAAGTCTCCTTAAAACCCTCCTGTAAATGTTACATAATACTGTAAGTATTAAATATACAGCGATCATACTTGTGTAAATTTCTGTTGTGGATTCAGTATGTGCTATAGTTTTGCCTTTACTGTGTACTCTATAAGCTTTTGTCTCCAGTCAGATGTTTTCAGCTTTGTTGGACAAAGTTTATCTCTGCAGCCATGACCACCTATTTCAATAAATTCTGGCATTATATTGTACCTAGTTTCAAAAATTTCAAATCTGATTTCTAAAATTTCTAAAATTCTTTGAATGGTCCTATGCATGTCTTTCCTTTATATATATGCAGGTCTTGGCGTATTCGGGTCTTTTCCTGTGTAAGATTGAGAGTATCAAGATTGAGGGTCTTCGGCTTCGTGCTTATGCAAGCAAAGTGTGATCGGAGCTGCCGTCTCTCTATAAATATTGGTGGGGGTGTGTGGAGTGCTGGTGTAGGTGGGTTGGTTGGCTGTGTGGGAATTATTGTTTGGGATTGTTTGGCTGTTTCGTAACATCCTGAGTAGTTGAGGTGCTGGCTGTGTGCCCATTAGTCTTTTGTGTTATAACGACCTGGGTAATGGGTTGTGTGATTACATCCTGAGATTTAATGTAGTGATATCCTGAGTTTTGTGTTGCAACATTCCTGGGTGGTTGGCTGTGTTGTAACATCCTGAGCTTTAGCATTGTAACCTCCTGAGTTCTGTGATGTGATGTCCAGAGCAGAAGGCTGTGATGTAGCATACCGGGCTTTGGTTTGGCTCCGAGTTTGCAGTCTAGCTCTGTGTTCATGGCGTGTGTCCATTTGCTTTGTGTGGGGGTCGGAGGGAGGTGCAGCAGCTGGTGATGTCATTGTGGTTTGGCTTCTGGATGGTGGTTGCATTTCGTCTGAGGGATGGGTTTGGGATTGGGTTTGGGTCTGGTGAGGGTGAATGGTGGTGTGTACTGTGTTGTTCTGGGTCCTGTGTCAGTTTTCGTGGCTAGGACCCGTTTGTTGATTAGGCCTAGTTTCCAGATGTCTGGTAGGTGGGAGGTATCGTCACGTTTATTCATGTTGTTGGGGGTGTTTTTCTATTTCGATGGCTTCCATAATTATTCTCTTGTTGTGGTGTTCAGTTTTGGAGATTAGTTTGGTTCCTTCAAAATCAATTTCATGTCCTGTAGCTTTAAGGTGCTGGAAGAGGGAGGAAGTTTTTGTTTCTTTTCTGACTGCGTTCTTGTGTTCTGCGATGCGGGCATTTATTCTACTATTAGTTTGTCCAATGTATGTGGCTGGGCAGATTTTGCATGGTATTTCATAGACTCCTTGGTTTTCTAGCTGGATCCTGTCTTTGAGGTTTCTTAAGATGTTGGCTATTTTTTGGTCAGTGCTGAAGGCTATCTTGATATTGTGTTCGTGGAGAATTTTGCTGATTTTATCTGTGGTGCCTTTGATGTAGGGGAGGAGGGCTATGTTGTTGTACTGTTCTATGTCTCGGTTTTTGGGGGGTGTTTCCCTTTGGATTAGGTTGGTAATTGTATTTCTTTGGAATCTGTTGGAGATTAATACGTTTGTATTACAAACTCTCACAAAAGTATTAATCTCCAACGGATTCCAAAGAAATACAATTACCAACCTAATCCAAAGGGAAACACCCCCAACATTTATTTGCATCTTAGAAATTATTGATTGAGTTGTATGCCATCTGTAAAACGTTTTATATCCAGTTTTCTTTTAAGAGGTTAATAAATGTTATAAATTTATTCCATAACTCTTCCCTTTGTTATATTTTGACTGTAATGTTTTGCATCCTTTTTCGTGCATTTTTTATTTGTTCTGGCTCCATATCATATATAAGTATATGTGCATGTATGCATGTGAATGTGTGTGAATGTGTATTTGTGTATATACTTAACAGATGGTATTGGTTTTGTTATCAACATTTCCAATTCTTTCATTTTTCCAAGTGTACTTCTTTCATTCTTGATCAGATTTTATGCTTTCAACAATTTGAAAGTATACTGTAGCTTTCGCTGAGTAATTCTTGCTATGTCTGTTAATGAAGTCTGGGTGGATCATATCTGCATAAATTATCTTATGACATGAAAACTGAATTCAAAATCCCTAACAGAAAATGGTACCCATTCATTCATTCATTCATTCATTCATTCATTCATTCATTCATTCATTCATTCATTCATTCATGAAGTGAAGTGAATGTGTGGTAGGTTATGTGAAGCTTCAAAAGGGCATTTAAATGTTTAAAGGCATGTTTGCTTTGACAAAGCTATGGAAGAAACATGGTACTCAAAACTTCTCTTCAAAGTGACAGTGGTCCAATTATTTTTAGGTGTAAGCAAAGAAATATATTATCTCCCTCAACGCCCAAAGGGTAAAAGAGGAAGTAAAGAAGAAGAAAGAAATATGCACAGGATGATGAGAAACTTTCTTTAGGGGAAAAAAAAAACCCCTGAGACAAGTTGAACTGCTATGTCAAGAAGTATCTCAGGCTAAGCAGCTCCAGCATCAACTGTGCACAATTCCATATCTTATGTATGAGATACTAACCTGAAGGCCCTTAGCCACACTTGATGAGTCTTTCAATCTGGTCTACTCCAATGAAAATGGCAAGGAATTCATAAATCCATGAAAAATGTGAGCATCTCAATGGGCTATGTGTAAACTCACTGTATGTGAACAGTCTCCGCAACTGAGCAGCAGTGACAAAGGTGGCTACATATTATCACACATATCAGAAGCAGCTACTCAAAAGCCCCAAAGTCCACAGGAGGAAAAATATGTGTTGGAAAAATATGTGTTGGAAATAGGGAAATAGGCACCCAGTGCCAAGGTGCTCCTCACACAGTAGAATTAAGGAGAAACTTCCTAATAGTGAGGACCATTAACTAATGGAACAGCTTGCCTTCAGAAGTTGTGGGTGCTTTATCACTGGAGGTTTTAAAGAAGACACTGGACCACCACTTGTCTGAAATGGTATAGGGTATTCTGCTTGAGCAAGGGGTTGCACTAGAAGATCTCCAACTCTATTCTGATTGATTGACCTATGCCACATCTCTTAACTTTGGAAGCCCCTCCAACACACTCACTGAAGTGGTTTAAGGTAAATTGCTTTCAGTGTACATATCAGCAACACTGCATCTGCATAGCCTTGAAGAAGACTGAAGGACTTCTAGGCTAAGCAATTTTGAAGAACAATGCAAACATTTCTAGCAGGAGGCACTTCAGCATGGGGGAAAATACAGGAGAAGCCTTTACCTTTATCTGAAATGCTTTGAAGCAACTCAAATTGGCTTGCTGAGGCAAATCAGCTTCTTTGGTTCAGTGAGGTGACTCCGGTTCAAATATCTTCACTGAAGCAAATCTTTGATCACTTTGGAAAGAACTATTAAAGAAGATGGAGCATGTCCTTGATTCCATATAGAAGAAAAAGATAAAATAAAACAATCATCTATCAATATCTTTTAGCGGTGAGCTAAAAAAAGTTCTTAACACTCAATCCTATACAAAGCATCACATGATGGACAACATTTTCAATGTTTTAATGTGTCTTATCTAACTAAAACTTAATTAATAGACTTAATTGTTTGTAAGGAACTGCAAATGGAAATGCTTTGAAGTACCTGCTTGATATGAACAGAGCTACTTCTTTCATCATGTTGTGAAAAGCCATTTTAAAAATGAAAAAAAAACCTTTATAATAGCAAATTCAGCCATTGCTTTCCCCAGGAAAATAACAATTACATGTAATTATTTTGGTGGGGAGGGAGAGGAAAAATAAGTGTGTTGTGGAAAAACAAACATGTAAATCCCTATAGCATATCAGATAGAGATTTTTTTCTTTTAGAATTGAGCAGTGATCCTATAAATTAAGTTTTCAGCATATGATGAAGCAATTACTGTGAGATGCATGCTGTCTGCTATTTTCAATGCAATGGGCATCATGACAAATGTTGTCTAAATGGTTTTTTTGCATGTGTCTGTTTATTTTTCATGTAACAATAACAAGAAACTGTAAACTATTTCTCTTTTTAAAAAATATGAATGCTCAAATTCTCCCGATGCTGAGAAATCCTTATGAGCTGAATAAAAAGAGTATTCTGCATACTCTTTTCATTGGCACTTTTAATAGTGGCACTCACAGGATTCTTTTAAGTTTTAATTTTTTTCCCCAGAGATAGCATTGTATATATGCTAAAAGATTTTATTATGATGCATATCTTCCTTTGAATATCTGGCCTTGGGCAATTCATTTTTTTTAGAAAGGGCTAGTATTTAATATTTATATCTAATTCAGCAGAAGCTTCTTTTGCACTGGCTGCCTGTGGCCTTCTGGGTGCGCTTCAAGGTGTTAGTAACAACTTTTAAAGTGCTCCATGGCAATGGACCTAGGTATTTGCAAGACTGCCTTCTACCAAACACCTCCCTTCGACCAGTCCGCTCCCACAGAGAGGGCCTCCTTAGGGTGCCGTCGGCCAGTCAATGCCGGCTGGCGACCCCCAGGGGGAAAGCCTTCTCTGTGGCAGCTCCTGCCCTCTGGAATGACCTACCCCCCGACCTACGTACAGTTGCGGACCTGCACCTTTTTTGCCGAGCCTTGAAAACCCATCTATTTCGGGCAGCCGGCCTGGCATAGCTTTAATTATGTTTTAGTAAAGGTCTTATATAGGGTATTTTAGAGCAGGCCTTTTATTTAATCTGATTTTAGAATAGAAATTTGAGTATATTTATTGTGATTTTTATTATCGCTTGTCCACCGCCCTGAGTCCCGTGAGGGAGATAGAGCGGTATACAAATTCAAATAAATAAATAAATAAATTATAAGAGCCTCCTCCTGAGTTAGATGAAGTAATTTGCTTCCATAAGGTTTGGGGATGTTTGGGAACTGCAACTGTTTCATTCGAGGTGCCTTAGAATGATTGTGATCCATCTATCAAAGTGCAGCCTTGCAATAAGAACTGTCAGTCTAATGCACAAGCATCTTTCAATAGACTTGACAGCCTTTTCATTAATCTTCCAACGGAACAAGAAAGAAAGAGATTGGGGTAGGCTCTTGTCACTTAATGTAAAGTCTCCTTTATTTAACTTTGATGAAAGGTGCCAGAGAGAGACAGAAAGAGAGAGAGAGGGTGTTTTGCATCTGTGCATTCAGTCAAGGCAAACCATGAACTTCCCAACACCAATAAGTTTATGTTGCAATGATATGAACCTAGATAAACATCAGGCACCATCAGTCAAGCGAGAAATTCAATTTTATCCTTAGATAATGGAGTAATGACACTGGGTAGCAGTACTGGTTGTAGGCTTCCCCCAGCTCATAGGCAAGAACTTAAGGACGCACATCTGTAGAGATGCTTTCATTCTTCATACTAGTGGACCTTTGGTAGCAAAGAACACCAGCCACTACACACTCTAGGATTCAAGTTCTTTTTTAAAGCAATCCCTCAAGCAAAAAGTACATTTCTTTCTCTTTCCTTTGCATTATAGGGGACTGGGCCGTTTGTTTCTGATGGGACAAGTGGCTGGCACCTGTAATGGACCAGTCTACTCTGAGGCTATCTGCTTTAGACCTTGCAAGCTCTTTCCTTCATAGGGTTTTGAGGGTATTCAAGTAAGACTTTTACATTATTGGCAAGAAGACTATACTTTTTTTTATTTTAGTCCCACATGAGAATTATTTTCAACTACATCAGTTTTGTATCTGATTTTTAGATGAGTGGATTAATACATTTAATACTGGTGCAATAGCAATTTCAGAATGTACCTATTTCATGAACTGTATCAGATACTCCCCCCCCCCAAAAAAAAGGCTTGATCTCTTTTTATTAAATGACATTTAAATATGTATTTGTTTCAAACACAACTTTTTATAAAATAGATTCATCGTAAGTTTCTCTTATAAATAGACATCCTGGCCTAATAATAATAATAATAATAATAATAATAATAATGATGATGATGATGATGATGATGATGATGATGATGATGATGATGATGATGATGATAAAGTTGGAAGGGACCTTGGAGGTCATCTAGTCCAACCCCTTGCTCAGGCAGGAAACCCTATACCATTTCAGACAAATGGCTGTCCAGTCTCTTCTTAAAAACTTCCAGTGGTGGCGCATTCACAGCTTCTGGAGGCAGGTTGTTCCACTGGTTAATTGTTCTAACTGTCAGGAAGTTTCTCCTTAGTTCTAGGTTGCTTCTCTCTTTGGTTAGCTTCCACCCATTGCTCCTTGTCCTGCCTTCAGGCATTCTGATGCCTGGCCTCTGTATGGAAAACATGGGAGAAAAATATTATGTTGCAGCTGATCTTCTTGGCCTTTCAGGGCAATGAGTGTCCAAGCTCAAAAGCTGAAGATTCCTGGCAGAGCTTTCACTGAAGGGATGATGAACATGAAAATAAGGTTATTATAGAGCTCTGGTGGCTCAGTGGTTAGAATGCAGTACTTCAGGCTATTTCTGCTGACTGCCGGCTGCCAGCAGTTTGGCAGTTCGAATCTCACCGGCTCAAGGTTAATTCAACCTTCCATCTTTCCAAGGTTGGTCAAATGAGGACCCAGATTGTTGGGGGCAATGACTCTGTAAACCACTTAGAGAGGGCTGTAAAGCACTGTGAAGTGGTATATAAGTCTAAGTGCTATTGCTAAGTGCTATTAGCAACTGAAATGGGAAAAATATTCCACATGTCATTGCCCAAGGTAATAATGAGTATATCATTTTGCTAGAAGATGAGGATGGGGCTGTTTCTATTAGAAGGTGTAGGGGGCTGCTGCTTCATCTGGAAAAGAGGAAAGGAAAGGTGGAAGAATCTGAGAAGGATATGAAATTGGGTAACTGAACTAAAATTATTAGTCAGTCTGTCCTATATTTTTTTCCAGAGTAAAAAGTAGATATTCAGTTAATGTACTGCATTGGGTGTTTTGGAATACCTTTATAGCAATAGACTTGTATTCACTCCATAGTGCTTTACAAACTCTCTGAGTGGTTTACAAATGTCAACATATTGCCCCTAGCAATCTGGGTTTTCATTTTTCCTACCTCAAGAAGGATGGAAGGCTGAGTTAACCCGGAGCCATGTCAGGATCGAATTCCTGGAAATGGGCAGAGTCAGCCTGCAATATTGCATTTTAACCACTGTGCCACCAGGGCTTTATGGTGTGTGTGTGTGTGTGTGTGTGTGTGTGTGTGTGTGTGTATCTTGTATGTATGTTTGTATATTTATGATTTGTGTTTTGTGTTTTGTGGGCCTGCTTTTGCTTCAAAGAAAGGCTTTTAACAAGTGGGGGAATGCTAAGTACATTTTGAGTAGAGATGCAAGGCCACTTACTTTAGATCCATATAACATTTTTGTAACTGCTAAACAGAAACATCATTTCTTTTATGCCTTTCACACAGAATATTCATTAAATTATAGAAAGTAATATTGGAAGTGCTGTGAAAGATGATTAGGTTTTCAGCCGAAATAACTACAACATCAAAAAGCATCAGGAGGAAGAGTTGAGTGTCAAAGGGAGGACATGCCAGAAACAATGTTACATCCTCACAACATATGCAGTAGAGCTTGCATCACCAAGTCACAATGCTACATTTATTATTTTGACAAAAACATCATATCCTGTAGACATCTCAAAACAACAATATTGTATTTTGTATTAAGCACAACCATGGTAAAATATATAATGATTCTGACTCAATAAATTAAAAATGTTAATATTTTCCCTTGACTACATAACACTGAATCCAATGCAACAGGAGAAGAAATTAATCATTTTCATATAATAGAGCTCTTCCTAAGATTATGCATAATCAAGCTGTCTATTTAGCCGCATCATTATCTCTCCAAGAAATAATAGATGCCATTAAATCTGTGAAACAGAAAGCAGTCCCAGTCCAGTAGGCTATCTTCTTGAGTTGTATAAGAAATAAAATTGAGGTTTGTGCCCCATTGATACTAAAGAGTTATAGTAAAAACATTTAAAGTATGTTTTTTTCTAGCTTCCTTTAGAAAAGCTACATAACTCTGATTCTGAAAGCTGGTGAACAATGTTCTGCTTGAAAAAGTGATCCACTTTCCTTCCTCAACATTGTCACAAAAAATATTGACTTTGACTTTGACATATAAACTACAATGATCCATTTTTCCCAATCTGATTTTATAAAAGGTAATCAAGCATTTGATAATAATGCTTTATGAAAAAGTGTCTTGGCTATTCATTCAGAAAAAATCAAAATAAGCTAAGATATTAAGAAAGAAATGTGGATATTTGATCCAGGATGAATGATGTAACTTTTGTAATGATTTGGGGTCATGGTAAACTTTCTATGAGTTGATTACAACAATAGTTTGTAAACAGAGGATTTTGAAGTTTTAATTGTGTCCTTTTTATTGCTGTTGTTCTTCCTGTTAACTATTTTGTCATTAATATAGCATATAAATGACAGGTCAATAATTTGCAAATAGATTTATTAGTTTAAAAATTTTGAGGGGATCTGTTTCGTAAGGGGTAGGAACTAATATTGTAGTAATGTGCTAATCAGTGTTCAGCTTAGGTGATAATAAATGGTGGGTTTTTTCCCCTTTTTAATGCACTTTTTTAATTTCTTGCTTGTTTTGTGTTTTTCTTTGTTTTGTTTTTTTATTTTTTTGGGAGTTTTGTATTTTAACTTTTTTTCAATAGAAGGGAAAAAAAGAAATTCCCAGATATTTGATTCAAAACTACTTGCTCTGGATGCTAGACTTAAATTTGGTTAGAGGCCCTCAGATACGCAAACTGTCACAACATTATTGCACTTTGTCAAAATAAAGATCTGAATTCCTTCTATTACCCACAACACTTGAAAACCATTTTCTTCCCATCGTGATCTAATGGACTTTGCTGTAGACCACATACATTATTTATATATCTCCTCTACCCTTTGAATAACGAGTTCTACACTTAGACATTTTCTCTATCCCTATCCCAAAGTTGTGACTCTGTCTGGAACTCCCTCTTTTGATTCTGAGTAACAGAAAGGGAGCTCTTTCTCCTTCATTCATATTTTTTTCTTTGGTTAGAGTTGGGGAGAATTCCACTCTTCCAGAACTCATTTTCTCTCTTTTGAGTGATTCAGTTTCTCTGCTCCTTTCCTCAGCCATATCTTCCTCTCCATTTCCCTTTCTTTTAAGTGCCTTTCTCTTTAGTGCCTGAATCTCTGGCATCGGGTAATAATGTAAGAATAGTCATGAAGTCTGGGTTTGTGAGGAGGCAGCAAATGGATCTGGTGAAGGAGATGATGACGTTAACTATAAACATATACTGAACGTTTACAGAACATTCAGATCCTGGATATCCCTTCCAATAAATTAAACATTTATGCTTCTCTTGTATTGAGACTAAAAATGTGTTTTATTTCAAATTCTTTCCTCCCTGCTTCCAAGATAGGGAAAAGTAGCAGGATCAAAATGTGTAAGGACAGAAAAGAAGTCTTTAGGAAAGAAAATTGGAAAACTGGGTGTATTTTTAGCGTGGTCAGAAGCTGCAATCAAAAGTCTAAAGGATTGATTTATGCTCTCATAAAGAATGAACTCAAACATTTGACATCCAGCTTTTTTGTTGAAAACCAGGCAGAGGGGCAGGCAGAACTTCATGCCCAATAGTTAAAATAGGTTTCTCTGCCAAGATGAGCTGTGATAGTTGAGCTCCAATCTGAAATCATTTGACAGGGGCAACCCTGGTGCTAGAAAACATGAATTAAGAGACAAGTTCATGGCTCTTCTCCTGAGAATAAAAAGAAAGAAATCAAGTTGTCATGGCAAAACCTTGGCAGAATGTTTCAGATGCACAACTTGGTAGAGTTTGGCTTGAAGTTGACTAAAAGCTCCAAAACTGCTCAACTAGATAAGAATCTTTACACACATTAGAATGAAAAGTGAATGACTGTCCCCTGGGATTGCATAGTTCAAACCTGTTGCCTTTTGTTCCTGCTCCATTTCAAGAGACTGTGTGTACTGAGTAGTTGTTGATTGCTTATGCTAAAATAATAGGTATTGGTCTGACTGTAGAATTAGCAGTACTGTTAACAAAAGAAGCATGTTACATATACAGGCAGCTGTTGTCTCAGCTTTCCTTGTGAGTTTGTACATATAAGCAGGGGGTGTTGGGGCCACTGTGAAATATTTTCTGAAAGTTCAATCATGCAAAGTGTTTGCTTCTGCATTTAGGAATACAGCTTCTCTTTAAATATTCCTGTTCATAGTAGTTTTGGGGTCTGAAGAGATAGGTATGAATACAAAGAATAGGTCAAGGATAGGATCCTTCAATTTATAAAATATGCAGACCTAATACATCTTGTTAACATTTTGTTCTGTATTTTTTAAAAAAAACATTTTCTCTTCGAAGATAGTAGAAATGTCTTTTTTTATTTTTGCCTTCCAAAGAAGAAATAAGTTTAGTGAAAATCTCATGGGTGTTTGTACTTAATCTGATTACAAGGTATATGAAATTGAGGCAGGAGAGTTCCATGCTTATACTATATAATCACTTTTCCAAGAGTTTGCATACTTCTGCTTTTCCAGATGTACAGTAGCTTGAACTCTAAGATAAGATATCATGTAAGGAAATCTTCTATGAATTTGTTTCCACATCAGAAATGGAAATATTAAAAACCTTCTGCTACCTCAAAATAATGGATTAAACTCAAAGCACCATCAAACAACATTTTAAAGAAATAATATAGCACTCTGGTTTTTTTTTTAAGGCAGGTTAAAAAGAGTGTCCAGGAGATAGAATGACAGATATTGGTACTCAGTGTAATTTTTTTTCCAGGATTGTGTAAATAAGTTTTTCAGCATGGGCAAGCTGTGCAAATAGTTTGTGTGTGTGTTCCTTCAACCCAGTGCTGACTTCAAGAAACCGAATGAATAAGTCCTTGCAGTTTTCTTGGCAAGATTTCAGAAGTGTTTTGCCATTGCCTCCTTCTTAGGACTGAGAGTGTGACTGGCCCCAGGTCATCCAGATAGTGCCTAAGGCAGGATTAGACCATATGGATTCCTGGTTTCTAGCCTTGTGCCTTGTGCCTTAACTACACTACAATGGCTCTTTCAAATAGTTTTAGGGGTGACCAAATTTAGACCAAACAAGGAGGGTTAGAGGTTTCATAGAAAACAATCCAATGCATTCAAAGAAAGAGCCTGTTTTATTTATGGAAATAGTTGTCAATAGTTGTTGGTTGGAAATCTGACTTGTTGGCTGGAAAGCTGGCAGCCCAGGTTTGAGACCCAAGTGCCATGCAATGGGGTAAGCTCCCTCCCATCCTTGCCCCAGCTTCTGCCAACCTAGCAGTTTAAAAGCATGTGAATGTGAGTAGATAAATAAGTACCACTTTGGTGGGAAGGTAACAGTGCTCTGTGATATTATGCTGGCCACATAAGGCAGAAATGTCTTCAGATAACCCAGGCTCAATGGCCTTGAAATGGAGATTAGAAGTTTCTCCTATAGCTGGCAATGACTAGCAGAGTAAAATCCACAGAGACTCCTTTACCTTTTTGTTATTTACAAAGCAAAAGCATTCTCCTGTGGTATTATGTCTTGAAGATTTGTAGAAGGATTGGTTTAAAAGTTGTTGAAAGTAAAATATTGACCATATCTTTTTATGACTATTATTTCAGCCTGAAATGGGTAATGGATAAAACTTTTCCTGGACTGAAAAGAACTAGCTTTTCTTAGTAAAACTTTGTTATTATCCATCTCGTTTGATCTCACAAAAATATGCTATTGAAAATCTGTTAATATATACATGTGTTTACTTTGGTAACATGCAATAGTTTTATTGTTTCATTGTCCAGAAAATCAGCTAAAATACTGTATTAGTTTTCAAACTGATTTCATTAAAATGTTCCTCTTCAGTGCTATTTGATACATCTTGGTAACATCTTTTCCCCAGGATAGTTCAGAGAAGAATAGCATTTATTTTATTTATTTTGTTAACCAATGACAAGGATGACTGATTTTTATAGCAAAACAACAACAATAACCCATATTGAAATAATTATATTCAGAAATATTTTTGCTGATATTTAAATGATTGGAAAATTACTCCATAAAGACATTAGCATCCCTAAGAAATAAATGTAAACAATAGCTTTTCTGAGCTGTCAGTCAAGCACCATTTGACAATTATAAACTCTGTACATTCATCCTTGGAGCCTTTATCTATTAGCCCACTATAGCAACATGGCCAGCATGCCTACAATCTCTCCATGTTGGTTTCATCTCATTCTCCTGCCTACGAGTGAATTGCACATGTCATTCTTTGCTGAACCACTATTAATATAGCATTATTATTCTGACACCATACAAGGCCACCCGTAAGTTTTATAAAATCTATCACACTTGAAGAGAAGTCAGAAGACTGCAGTGAATTGATGCAGGCAAAAGAGGCAGGATAGCAATTAGCAGTGGGCATAGCAACTGGTATCATCTTGTACGGATTTAATGATGGTTGGATAGCACTTCAATTCAGCAGTAGGGAAAGGTCCTGAATCTGCTCTTGAAAGTTGCGAGTAGATCAATAGAAGTGTGAAGAGTAAAATGAAAAAAAAGCATGTAGTTGAATTTCATAGAACCCAATAAATACATAAAAGATACTGCTATCCAACAAACTTGTGATCAACTGCTATGAAACTTCTATCTTTTTCAATAAGTAGATGATTTGACTAGAACATTACCTTCACTTTGAATTGGACTCATGATATCATGTTTATGCCAAATTTAATACATAATGATATTTGGGTTGAGGAGGTGAGGACAGAGAGAATTTTTTAAATTTAATAATTTCTAAATTTGGATACACAGTGCTCAGTTTTGTAACCTGAATAATTAGCAAAACATGCTATAGATAATAGTTTCCATCTGCTTCCTTGGATTGGGGAAATTTAAGATTGGAAATGTAACTGCTTTATCTGCTTCATCTTCATGAGGTCTTCTGCTCAGATTTTAGTTTAGTGACATGATCTTGGATTGTTGAGGGGCTTCGAGGCTCAGGTTGTGTCAGGTACAAGAAACCAAAACTGTGAGCTGATCAAAGTTACTTCTTTATTGCTGCATACCTACTTACAAGAATCTACCCAGACTGAAGGCATTCTCTTGGCAGCAGCCAGATAAGGGTTTTAGGGATTCTGACAGTTGTAAAATCTGCATTGCTTCCTGCTGTGCAAGGATTCTAAGCTTCCCTCCCTTTCTCAACATACCTCCCCCCCCCCAGTCTAGCTGTAGATTCCACCACACGTTGTGTCCTGCTATAAAGAAACAAGTTAGAACAATTAAAAATCACTCAATAAAAAGCTAGGAAGAACTTTACCTCTTAAAATTCCAGAGTTTCTTTGTCTATATACTAAGAATATAGGACATATACTAAAAATATAGGACATAAACAATATGAGCTTGAACTCTTAAAACAGAATAGCAAATGATAGCATATGATTTAACAGGTATAAATTGCATGATTGAAATATAACAATTGAAGATGCAAGTTGTTCAGAAAAAAATAGAAGCTATAGAAAAGGAGGGAATTGCACTAGGTTAAAAATATCCACACCTGCTCAAAAATGCAAGTAAGTGAACTTGGTGACACTGTAAAGAGCACAGGAGTTAAAGCAAGTTCATGAAGAAATAAATAAATAATAATGATAATGATAATAATCTTTATTATCTTTATTATTATCTTTATTATCTTTATTATTATCTTTATTATTATTATTATCCAAACATAAATGCTTATTAGATGTGCGGATTAGACAAACATTTTACTTTAATTATTTATTTACATGATTTATATGGCTGACTGTCTCACATTAACTGGGTCAGGTTATGAATACCGTAGACAAAGTAAGACAAAAATAAAATGTAACATAATTATGGTAGATTAGAAGAATAGATTAATGGTTTATAAAACAGGGGGATATTTAACTTGGTAGTACTAGTGAAAAACATCTCAGAATAGCTGAATACAGTTGCAAAATAGACACATGCAATTTTAGACTAAATGAACAAACCCGTGGTTCTGAATCAAAATAAATTTCATTTCGTTTTGTATTTGGTCAGAACCCCTTTTGAGTATTGTTTAAAGTTCTATATTCCATATTTTAGAAAAAAACTCAGACAAATGAGAACATGGTAATGAGAACATTCAAAGGACTAAAAATAAAGCCCTGTGAAAAATGGTTTCAGAAAGTGGAAATGTTCCTTTTTGAGGAGAGAAAGTCAAGGAGATAGACCAGTGATGGTGAACCTTTTAGAGACCGAGTGTCCAAACTGCAACCCAAAACCCACTTATGTATCATTGGGTGCCGGGTGAGCGTGGCCCATTGGGTAGGTATGACCAATTGGGTGGGTGTGGCCCATTGGGTGGGCATGGCTGTGGTGGTAACAGCAGACTTGGTGGGACTAAAAAGTTCAATCAATCAATTCCTCTTTTTTTGCACATGGCTGGGGCGACGGCATGCGTGCCCACAGAGAGGGCTCTGCATGCCACCTGTGGCACGCGTGCCATAGGTTCGCTACCGCGGTCCTAGGTTCTTGTAGGTATATATGAAAATAGGAATCTATAAGATGGTACTAGGTATGTGTTACATTCCAATGAATAATAATATTGAGGAAATCAGGTATACATTTTGGGAGCAACTGTGTACCTTTTTCTGTGGAATAGAAAAATGCATAAAAGGAAATAATTGCTGGGGGTAAAAGTGATGAAAATTATTGTGGAAAGAGAGACAGACAGACAAAGAACTTAAATAAGAGACTAAGAGAGAAGGAAAAAGAGAGAGAGAGAACTCAAATAAGGAAAAGAGTGATTATGCAAATAAAACATTATTTGGAAATATATTAAGAGGGCTAAACAAAGATCAGATTAACTGGATTAAAACAAGTAAAAGCAGTTAAATTATTTAGGGTAAAAATGAAATGAGGGCCTGCAGAAAAGAGTATTTTAGAAATTCATATAGGAATGATACTAGTCTGTGGAAGAGTAGAACTGAAGTAAATACTATAAATGTTAGTGTCAAAAATGCTGTGAACGTTGTGAAAAATAAGGCTTGAAGGGGTAAATGCTATAATGATATTCTATTGTAGCATATCTATCTATGCTATAATAGAAAAGGTAATAGAATAGAAATGGTAAGGTGCAACTATAATTTGCTTAAGGCTGGGTCTGTAGCTTGTTTAATTATGAATTGATGGTTGAAAGGATGCTTTTCAATGTAGTAAAAGTGAAAGCAAAAATTATAGGGAGTAATTTAATTGAGTCTAGGAAGGTACAGTAGTGACAGAATTGAGATTGCCTGGCAACAAAAAGAAAACAGCAAAACTTGAAAGTGCAAATGATTTTATGCCAGGCAGAGTATGTGAGATCAGATTTTTGCTCTTCTAACTGTTGACTTCACTACATAAATTATATAGAGTTTTGCATGATGTTGAAGCTGATTGTGCTGATTTATTAAGTTTGCATGCCACCAAATCTGTTAGCAGTTTACAACAACATAGAACAACAGAAAATATCCAACATAAAATTTAAATATACGCCTTAACCTCAAGAATAGCAAAATAAATTAGAATCTATAAGCAATGATGTAATGAAATAAGTACAAAATAACAAATTTAATGTAATTTAATCAATTTAGGCACAGCTAAGACTTTTTAAGCTGATGCTGATCTTTATTATATTTGTGATAGTTCTTAATATAACATTTTAAAGAAAACATCAAAAGCTTTCCACATTCATATCTCTTTCACGAAGCCTTAGGATGCCTCTGAGGTTTGGGCACAAAATTATCCCCAAATATTACTCAATCTAGGTGAACATCAGTGTCTTCTATACAACAACATATGTTGTTTCAGGGTATTAAAATGATCATTTAATGAAAGATGATCCTGGCAGTGTCTGACCAAATAAATAAATAATCAAGGGCCATATTCACAGCTGCTCTTTTACTATTGCTGGAATGAACTAAGCACAGTACATCTATTTTTTAAAAAAAGAGCTTTCTTCTTTGCAGGAAATGGAGAAGAATCTATGGATGATGACATTGTTTCCCATTACACTGTTATTCTGAATTCTCAACTTCCCACACAACTTCCCCACAATTCCTGATCTGAGAATTTTTTTCTGAATTTTCCCTAGAATGCCTTCCACTGGGATTTAAAGTTGAGGAACCAGGGAGATTGCACTAGAGGAACGATTGTACAATGAAAAAAAACAAACAAACAGAATATTTACCCATCCATCCTTTAATGAAATAATGAATAAGGACACCAACTTTATTCAGAAGCATTTAGCGATACTTACTTTCCCTCTGAAGGCAATGTCGGCGGAACTATTGTTTCTTCCAATTGAATGAGAATAAGAGAATCATACTGTTGAAAAGGCCATTTAGGACACTGTGTTCTGTGCCTGACTTCAAATTAAAGCAGCCCTGACTGAAAGCTGCTTAGCCTTTTCTTGAATGCATCCTGTGAAAAGGAATGTTCACTCTTTAGTAATTTGTTCCACTGTCTGACTTTCATTCACAAACTTCCTTCCTGAAATTTAAATCCATTATTTCAGTCCTACAGTTTGGAGCAACAGAAAGCAGAGATATTTGAAAAATCCTACCCTCTCTCTCTCTCTCTCTCTCTCTCTCTCTCTCTCTCTCTCTCTCTCTCTCTCTCTCTCTCTCTCTCTCTGTGTGTGTGTGTGTGTGTGTGTGTTTAAAACTTCTTCACTAAGAATTGAAGGAGACTCTTCCAGTGTTTTCAGGCTTGTCAATACAAAGATTCCTGATACCTTAAAAGGAGTTAACAAGCAATTTCCAAAAGTGATTAGAAAAAGAAGTATGTGAATCCAGTGTCTTTTTAAAGGCACCAACCATGGGTTGAGCAAGTTAGCTATTCTCTGATCTCCCAGAGCAATACTGGAAACCATTGTCTTGTCATCTCATCATGAGGAACAATTTTCTGGAACACTTATGGGCAATCTAAAGCCTTCTTGTTAGGAGGGGAACCACAAAAATCAAATTTATTCATCAGCTCTTTGTTCCTCTGCAGTCATCAGCTCTACTTTTAATGGAACCACCTTCTGTTCACCATTTTCTCTTCAGAGGTCAGCAGGAAGAACATTAAATATAAAAACTTTTCAGTTGGAAAGCAAGTCAGCTCTCCTACTGAATATGTATTTCTTTAATTTATATACCACTACTTCATCAGAAATAGTAATCAGGTGAGCTAGCAATTATGGATCAAACTAAAAGAGATAATTAGCATACATATAAATTAAAATATAATTAATATTTTATTTTAAAATATATTAATACAAATAAACAAAGAGAACTCAACTGATTAAAATCCCATCTTAGTTGCTCTTCTTTGCACTTTTTTTTAAAAAAATGCAGATGACACTAAGCTGGCAGGAATAGCCAACATTCCAGAAGACAAGCTCAGGATCCAAAAAGATCTTGACAGACTTGAACAATGGGCCCTATCCAACAACATGAAATTAATGTGGAGAAAAGCAAGTTTTTACTTAGGCAGGAAAAACCAAAGTTGTCACAGATTAGACGAAATCTGGGTCAAAAACAGTAACTATTAGAGGGACCTTGGAGTCCTAATGGATAATCACTTAAATATAAGCCAGCAGTGTGTGGCAACAGCCAAAAAAGCTAATACAATCCTTGGTTGCATAAACAGAGGCATAAAATCAAAATCACATGAAGTATTAGTACCACTTTACAAAGCCTTAGTAAGACCACACCTGGAATACTGCATCCAGTTTTGGTCACCACATTACAAAAAAGATATTGAGACTTTGAAAAAAAACTGCAAAGAAGAGCAACTAAAATGATTAAAGGCCTGGAGATTAAGAACGGTTGCAGGATTTGGGTTTGGCTAGTCTAGAAAAAAGAAGGACTAGGGATGACATGATAGCAGTATTCCAGTATTTGAGAGGTTGCCATGAAGAGAAGGGGGTGAACTTATTTACCTAAGCACTTGTAGACAGGACAAGAAACAATCAGTGGTGGGATTCAAATATGTGAAAAACCAGTTCTCTGTGTGGATGCTGCTTCCGGAAGTCTATTCTGGGCCTGGGCAACAAAAAAATTAGCTACCAGTTCTGCCGAAGTGGTGCGAACTGGCTGAATCCCACCACTGGAAACAATGGATGGAAACTAATCAAGGAGAGAAGCAACCTGGAACAAAGGAGAAACTTCCTAACAGTGAGTACAATTACCCAATGGAACAGCTTGCCATCAGAAGTTGTAGGTCCTTCATTACTGGAGGTTTTTAAGAAGAGACTGGACAGTCACTTGTCTGAGATGATATAGGTTCTCCTGCTTGAGCAGGGGGCTGGATTAGAAGACCTCTGAGGTCCCTTCCAGCTCTATTCTGATTGAGATTGAAATCAGCTACTAAGCCAGTTTACACACTAAAGGTCTGTTGGCTGAAGAGTGACAAAATTGGAACTAGTCCGATTTCCCATGGCAAAGTGTGGCAAAAATAGCAAATAACCATTAAGACCTTATTTCTGTTTCTACCAAATATGAATGAAGAAGGACAGTCCCCCAAATCTGCAAGGTTGTGGGCATGTTAAAGAAACTGTATTCTGTTTTCTTGAACATCCTTTTTGGTATATACCAGGGGTAGGCAACCTTGGCTCTTTTATGACTTGTGGACTTCACCTCCCAGAATTCCTGAGCCAGTTATGTCCAGTTATATGCAACCAAAAATGATGAAAGACTGGACTGGACTGAATAACCAAGTCTTTTTTTCTTTTGTCTACTTCCTTCTCCCCCTTTTTGGCTTTCAGTTAGGGACATTTGCTTCCAGTTATTTACCTAGCTTATAGCAATGACACTAAATATAGGTCAATTCCACTCTAGTGATTTATACTAATTTGTAGTGTCATTCCACTGTTGCTGTGTTGATATATCAGTAATGAAGACAGACTTTATATAGCCACAATTATAGTTGGTTGATGTTATGAGATCCTATAAATCACTAGTAAGGAAATGGTTATAGTTAGCAAGTTTTATTTTGCTATTTAGCAAGGTATCATGTATTATTCCTTCCAACATTACAGAGTGCTGTAAAGAAATTATGTAAAGGAAGACAGGATTGTCTGTGTCAGGTCATCTGCGGGACAATGCTCGAAAATAGAACTGAATCAAACGTGATATGGGAAAAGCAAAAACCTGACAAAAGAAAAATTGGGTTTAAAAATGAGCTGAGGACTGCAGAGGGAAAAAAGTTGAGAAAACGTCACTCATATGTTCTTATGGGATGGAAAGCTGGGCAGAGTCTTGAAATGCTGATAACTGTTCCACTCTTAAGCTACTTTCTCTCCTGGTCCTGTGGCGCAAACTGGAGGAAAAGGGTTTGAAAAGTCAAAAAAAAAAAAAAAAAAACAGAGAAGAAAAAGCAATGGAGGGAGAAAAAAGATTTTTCAGTGTGGTGTAAGGTGATAACTTTTCTCAAAGAAATTGTATCAAAACAGTCTATCGCTTCAATATGTGGCAGAAATGTGCATTAATAATATTAATTTTACTGGCTGACTAAATTAATGCAATGTACTTTGTAAGGAATACAGCAGGAGCCATTTGTGACATAAATCAATGATGCACAATGGAGCTAATTTAGGAAATAGGATAAATGATTTCTGTTACCACTACTCTTGGTAACAAGGAACCTAATGTTAATTCATTATAACACTTAAAGTCAGGACATTTAAAATATATATGATTAAGTGTGCTTAAAGCTCACTATGAATATATTTTAGGGATTCAGTTATACATTAATATTGCTTCATAACTTTTCCATTATTGTTGTAGATGTCCTCTTGTGTGTGTTTTGTTTGTGTCTTATTCCTAGTAAGTTTTTCAGCAGATACTCTTACCATGACTCCTTAATTTCAGAATCCCAGCACAAAGCCTGGTTCTGCCCTGACCCCTTTTAATTGGTGGTGCCAAGCATTAGATTGAGATCATGTGAATGTGAAGCATGTTCTTACTTAATAGTCTTCCTAGGGAACATACATCAGTTCATGAGAATAATGGACTTCTAAATCATGTTGAAACATAAAATACGTTTTTGATGTTATTATTTTTGTTTGTGGTGGGGGAATGAATAAGACAGTTTTCTAAATTTCATCTTAAAAGTTACTACTTACTTTTAATATATAAAGTGCTGAAAATTACAAGACTGACTCTCATAACAACATTTTCCAGATCAGAGACAGCAATGGAAAGCAATCAATAATACCTTTCTCTGGGGTACAGATGAAATCCCTTTATCCCAGCAGTGACAAAGTATTAGTACTTAAGCCTCTTTAACATTTAGCACTTTGAAGTCTTCAAGGCAAATTTACATAGCATTATAGTAATTTATATAACTCACTTTGATATAATTGACTTTTTTTTAGCCTACTTGGATTCTTAGAATCATTCTGTATAAACTATGTTCTTAGATTGGAATGAATTATCCCATAGGTGCTTTTTCAAAAGGCAACTGGATTTTGTTTTTCCTTGAAGACATTTCGCTTCTCATCCAAAAAGTTTCTTCAGTTCAGAATTGGACAAGAACTGAAGAAGCTTCTTGGATGACAAGCAAAATGTCCTCAAAGAAAAGCAAAGTCCAGTTGCCTTTTGTAAAAGCACCTTTGGGACAACCATGACCTGAATGACTGAGAATCTCCATACACATTGGAATATATTATTTGCTTCTTGGTTCATACCCCATAATGTCATACAATTATACTATAATAGGATCACCTGATCTCTGGACACCAAAACTGATGAGCTCTCCCTGAAAGAAGATAAATGCAAAACTTTAGCTTTATACTGTTCCCATCACTGGCAATACCATAACAATAGTGCAATACCTCTTTGCCACCCAGGGTATCTTTCTTTATGGTATGGTCTGAATCAGGATTCAGAAGAAATTTCAGGGAACTAAAAAGAAATGATCACTAAGAGTTCCACTGTGTTGCTACGGGAGATTTATATCTGTGCAGCAGCTTTGTGGGTTCCTTGCTTAATTTTATAATGTAGCTTCCCAACACTGAGTAACAGTTTTTCTTTTTGTCCTGATTTATAGCACCCTGTTCTTGTTTAAATTTCTTAGGAGCTTCTTCAATCTTTAATAATCATACATACTATAGATCCAGCATCATAAATACTGCTAATTAATGTAGATTAACTGCATGATAAGGAACTATTCCATTAACTATAAATGGAGGAAAGAACAATATTGTGGAGTTTGGGGGTTTTGTCTGAGCTTGGTTGTTTGCTTGCAGCCATTTCATTATCTAACTAGGTAATATCCTCAGTGATGTTACAGTGAGGATCACTGAAGAAGTCACCTAGTCAGATAGTTAAATGTCTGCAAGCAAACAACCAATCTCAGAGAGCACCAAAGACTCCGCAATTCAACTCTGAGCTACATTTATTCTCTTCTGTTGGAAAGAACATTGCATCAATAGAAGAGAATTTATTTAGCTCAGGGTTGAAATGTAGAATCCCTGGAGTTCTGTTGTATATAAATAGGTAGGAAACCTCACATTCACTAGCACTGATGAAGTTACCTAGTTGGGTAATGAAATATCTGCAAGGCAAACAACCAAGCTCAGAGAGCACCAAGGCCTCCACAGAATAATATTGCTTAGGAAAGACTGATTAAGGACTAAAACTTATAATCTCTTGGTAATATTAAAAGATTGCATTCTCCTCCAGTGATTTACCAGCAATAAACCATGGATTTAGAGTGTCTCTGAAAAGTAATTATTTCTGTTCCTTCTGTATTAGAAGTCATTAGGTGATGAAGTATACAATCAAATGAGTTTTAATTGTCTCAACCAGGTATTTAAATATGTGTGTGTTTTAATGCCAAGATAATGCATGCGCTAAACAAATTTATATAGATGAGATTGCCAAGACCAATTTTTCTTTTTCCCTTAAGTTCAAATACCCTTTTTTTCTGAGTTTCCATTCTATTTTTAGTATGCAAGAAATAAATATATTCAACACTGGATTCACATGCTAATACCTAAGAGAGAGCAAGGAGAGAACACAGAGAAAGAGGATTTTATAATGGTAATGAGCCTGCAACTATCCCAACCCTTAACTATAATGTTGAATGTCTCTTAAATTCACAGTGGAATGACTGTGGAGGACTGAAATGCAAATGCTAGCATTTACTTTTTTCCCCCAAGTTTGGATATAGCTTTACCTCAGCTTATTTAGTTTTTTCCTGGAGGTTGAGAGTTTATAATCACAGTTGTTGCCACTGACCAGCTGTAGTGATGAAGAAGAGCTCTGTTAGTCAGAGCTATTGCCAGGGAACCACCTGGGATGGATGATGAAAAAAAAAAGAGGCAGCATAAAGAAAGGGACTCACAAATTTAAAAAAGGATGGGCTTGTATATTCCAGGAAATCCCCAATGACTTCACTTGTCACTATAGGCAAGTGAAAAAAAGGGGGAAAGTCTCATTGGCCTTCATTTGAACAGAACAAGAAAATGTTAGGAAGACCAACTTCTTAAGTAATAAATAAATATCAGTGTCCTTTCCAACAATTAAATGAACCCTTTTACATCTTGTCATCATATTTCTTCCAATTGTCAATCATAGTGTACTTTGACATGTTCTTGCTGTACCCACACACATATGCACCTACCCACACTCCCATGTTTATATAAATAGCTTGGGTTTTGTTCTTTTGAATACAGCAAATCCCTGGCTATCATTATATTGAACAAATGTATCCCACGCAGACACATGCCTTTCTCATCTCTGTCACCTTTCCATTTTTGTAAAAACCTATTTTGCTTCTGTTGGAAGATCTACCCTGACAAAACTCCCATATTCTCATCCCCATTAGAAAAACATGCAGACACACTTTTTTCTCTGTAAAAGCCCTTTTTTCTGAAATCCTGGGCATACCACCAAGAACAATGGGAAAACTCAGATAGCAAAGCCATCAAGAACTACCTGCCCTGCCCCTGATGGGATTAACTCTCAAAATAGAATCAGGACAAAGGGAACATCCCTGAGGAGAAGTACCTGCCCTGCCCCTGACAGGATTAAGCCCCCAAAAATAGAAACGGGACAAAGGAGATACCACTTAGGACAAAGAAAAGAACATCAAGCAACTATTAAAAACACAAAAGAAAGAGCCAGGCCAGCCACAGCCTCAGGGTAGAAAAAGCATATAAAAAGCCACACATGGGACCAGGGGTTCACCTTGCAAGGCAGGAATCTGAAGTCACTTGTCTGTCACTTTATTGCCTTCCTGTAATAAAGACCTGCTTTGCGGTAGCTGCTGTCCTCAAATTTCTTCATTGTCGGCTTTCCCCAGCTGGAAACAAACTGGGAAATTCTTCTGACACTTCCTTGTACAATCTTGTTTTATGCTTCATGCATGTTAAATAATAAAGAACAGTCAAATATCACTAAAAATAATTCTATTCTATTCTATTCTATTCTATTCTATTCTATTCTATTCTATTCTATTCTATTCTATTCTAATGTGGTCTTCATTATTTGCTATCTCATCATTTGTGGTTTGTGCATCTGCAACTGTGGCACCCCAACTTGATAAACATAAATGTTTTTGCGCACATGCAGTTTTGGCTTTGTTTAAATTTTATGCCTGCACAGAATGGCAGATTAGTTTTTGCATATGTGTAAAGTACAGTGAGTCATGGTAGTGCAGTGGTTAGAATGCAGTATTGCAGGCTAACTCTGCCCACTGCTATGAGTTTGATCATGACAGGGCCCAAGGTTGACTCAGCCTTCCATCCTTCTGAGGTCAGTAAAATGAGCGTCCAGATTGTTGGGGGAAATATGCTCACATTGTAAACTGTCCAGAGTACTATGAAGTAGTATATATGTCTAAGTGCTATTGCTTATCAACATGACTTTCTTGCAGATTTCTTCCTGCTGATATCATCTGGCTCATAGTTTTCCACATGGCTCTTTCACAATCTCCGAGAAGAATCTTTCAGTTGCACTGCTAGACATTATGGCTGCCTGAAGATTGGTCATGGCTGTCTCAGGTCACTCTTAGTCATTTGAAGCTAGGACTAGCATCCAGTAGCACAAGTAAAATTATCACAAGTGTTCCTTGGTCAACACTAACATCCAAGGTTTCTCAGTTTCATCATTGAATACTAATGCTGCCTGCGGGCTACTCAGAGAGATCTCTTGCTCATATCACTGGATACTAGCATTAGTAGCAGATTGCTTCTGGCTCCCTCTGATTACCATAAGCCATTTCATTCAAAAT
Source organism: Protobothrops mucrosquamatus (assembly GCF_001527695.2). NCBI lineage: Eukaryota > Metazoa > Chordata > Lepidosauria > Squamata > Viperidae > Protobothrops > Protobothrops mucrosquamatus. Next base: position 143,954 of record NW_015387689.1, read on the forward strand.
TAAGTCTACATCTTTGCATTCCTGTGTGAATTCATCAATTCTACTCCACAGGAACAGATTAGCTTCATTCAGATCTATTACATTTTCCCCTTTTCTCTTAGTCTCACACCAAACATATCTATTTCTTTTCTTAATTCATGCTCTTTGCCATTTTTTTTAAACAAATCTTAATTTAGGGTTATAGGCTGCTTCAATAGCAAATGAATAATAAGTGGCATTCATTCCAGTACAATAACCAGAAATATATTAAAACAATAAATAAGCATACCATGGTCAAAAAACAAGTAATACCAATAATGTTCCATTAGTCTCACAAAGAAATAACACTTCCTGTAACAATCATCTGCTTAAGGGTGGAAATCAACTATTTTCTCAGTCCCCAAACACTTTCTGGAATAGCCAGGCGTGTCTCTTTTGATTGGGATTTTAATAAGTTTGATCCAACCAAGTCCTCTTGCATACCAAGTCTCAAACTCCCATATTTCATGTTCATCATCAGATCATCTCATTAATATTATCTTCTGTCCCTGTTCCATCCCCTAATTATGATTTTTTATCAATTAAGACTTTCACATAATGCTCTTCATTAATATATAAAATGGTTATATTAGACTTTAGCCTTTGTCATTGGCAGTGCAATGCTGTATTCCCTTTTAATTATAAGGAATATATTGGTCAATTTGGGAGCAGTTGGCTAATATATCACACATGAAATTCCTCTCAATCATTATTGTAGTATAAAATCTACACTACTCAGCTAACTGTACAGTCAAAATCTACACTACCCAACTAACTGTACAGTCAAATTTTACTTGTTCATAGGGAAGTGTATTAAACACATATTGATATCTAAAGGGATGTGAGAGGACAATTATAATCAATGTGATATGAACATATGCAATTAGCTTATATGTTATGTTGTTATGTTATGTTTATTATATTTATATCCCGCCCTTCTCCTTGCGGACTCAGGGCGGCTAACAGCCAGATATTAGATCTGTTCCTTTCTCCTATCTGCTATTCACTTCTCTATTTCACACATGGCAATAAGATTGCTGATTTTTTCCCCCTTCCTTCAGGTTTTCAGCCACATAGCGAAATCTTAAAACTAGTACCTTCTATATTTGCTGCATCTACCATCTCAGATAATCTCTTTCTCTGGAAGTTGATTTTAGAATAATGAGTCACATTTCAAAACATGTAGAAAATGTTGTACTAATGAATGTTGGCATGTAGCTTGACCTTGTTTCATAAAGAAAACTATAGTTCTTAAGATCACACAGTGATTCATGTCTGCAGCACTGGAAACATGAGGAATAATGCTATTAAAAGCACAAATAAAGACAATGTTTGAGTGTCTTGTCATTTCAGGCACAAAGAAAACAAAGTAGAATTGTTCTGAATTTTGATCAGGGTTCAGTTTGGTTTCAATCATATATCAAGAGCATAAAGTAGCATTTGATAAATTGTCCTTCCAAGATACCAAAGGTCTTTTCAATAACATATATTTCTGTAGTAGTGTGTGTTGGGACTCTAAATCATCTTTTAATTTGCAAGTCCTCATTTCATTTGCCATCATTTTACTATTTGTTTTGAAGATGCAGCTTCAGAAAAGTTGACTTTTTGCATGTTTTATTCCATTAACTACTAAAATAAAAGAAAAAAAATGCTTTGTTCCTTAGTTTCTCCAAATCAAAGACTGACATTCTTAAGAGTTTCCTTACCAGAGTATTTTCTACATATGAATAGAATGCTTCCCTATTACTTTTTCCTCATCATGAGGGTAGAAAGTTCAGGTACAGGGTTATCTTCCTTCTTTAATAAATTGTATTTATCCTCTTTTTTGGGGGGGTTGGGGATAGGACTTTACACTTCTGTTCAGGAATATATGCAACATTTTGAATTTTAATTATTTCAAATTCAAAATATATCATCTGGGTTCCTAATTGTTACATTTTGAGTGGTAAACAGCTGTTCTGAGCATCAAACAAACTGGTCTGAGAAATAATGGGTAATATTCCAAGCCAAGGAATAGAGATTCTCAAACTCAAATGGAGCTGCTTCAACCTCACAGCGTTCCTGAGATCAGAGTGTTTCAAATTTGACAGAGACAGAGACATTTGTCTCTGGCCACTGTTGGCTATTTTGGTTTACTGATACACATGTGCTTTGCTAGATACAGGTTCCAGTGAATTAACTAGAAGATTCAAATTTGGGTTAGCTTAATATTTTAGCTTCAATTTTCATTTCTCCAATCCACACAATCAGCAGTTCATATGTATTCTTTTCTATTCATTGGATGATATGAACCATGAAACTTATGTCAGAATAAATGCCTTCCTCTTTTATGTGCCACAAATAGTTTGATTATCTTTTCATTTCCTAACAATCTTCTAGGCTTGTTGAAATATTTATTGTATTCCTTGCTTCTTAGTGGCCACTTCACCACAATGATTTCCAAATTAGGGAACACATTCTGTACTGGGAGAGAGTCCCCAGAATCCACAAGATTCTGATCTTTGAAAGTATTTCCAAATTTTGCTGCTTAGAACAAATTCTAGACTACCCATTGTGCACCTCTGAAATCCTGTGAATATTTCACAGAATTGCCATAAACTATCTCTATAGGTCAGGCTGCATATGATTGCAGAGAGGAATGGGGTTAGAAAACAGCTGTGACCAATCCTATTCGAGAATTGATTTTTTTTTTATAACTAATGACTTTCTTTCCAGGGTGAGAATGTTAAGATCTTTCCTAGGACATTGTCTGATCACAGTCCGGTGTGGATGGAATTATTTGGTGAAGAAGGAAAGAGAAGATCGTGGAGATTGAATGAAAATTTGTTTAGATATTATATAAATGTACAGAAGTATAAGGGTCATTTGAAAGATTTTTTTTTGTTAAATATGCATAAAGGTACTCTGATTTCAATAGTCTGGGATGCTAGCAAAGCATACATGAGAGGTATTTTGATTTCTATGAATACTGTTCATAAGAGAAAGCAAGCACAAAAACGAAAAGACTTAGAGGAGGAGATTAAATCGAAAGAACAGGCTTTTATTTTAAATCCGTTGGATAATAATTTAAAAGTATCTATAACCATGCTTAGGGAACAATTTAATATGTTAATAGCTGACCAGACAGCAACTAGTTTAAGGTATATGAAATATAATACATTTTGTAATGCAAATAAACCTGGAAGGTGGTTGTCTTATCAATTACGGAAAAAACAGAAATCAAGAATTATAGAGAAAATAGATTATAATGGTAAAGTGACATTTGAACAAAATTTGGTTAAGAAGAGTTTTTTGGAGTTTTATTCTAAGTTGTATGCCTCTGAAAAAATACAAATTGGAGAAATAGATAAGTATTTACAGGAGGCACACTTCCCTAGATTGTCTGATAATCAAAGGGAAAAAATGAATAGTTTAATTACAGTTGAGGAGATTAAGGGAGCAATTAAACAATTAAAGGTTGGTAAAGCTCCAGGTACAGATGGATTTACAGCAGTTTACTATAAGACACTAATTGAAGAAATGATAGAACCTTTACAGGAACTGTTTAACAGTATATTGCTGGGCAAGGAGGTACCTTCTACTTGGAGGACTGCTTTTATAGCTTTAATACCAAAGGAGGGTCAGGATTTGATGCAACCTAAGAATTACAGACCTATATCTTTATTGAATATAGATTACAAGATTTTTTCTAAAGTATTGGCAAATAGATTAATGCAAGTGTTGTGCCAAATGATTCATAGTGATCAATCTGGATTTATAACTGGAAGATACATGAAGTATAATGTAAGACAGATTACTAACTTATTGGAATATTTGGATATGAATAACCAAATTCCGGCTGCTTTTATATTTTTAGATGCTGAAAAAGCATTTGATCAATTAGATTGGGGGTTTTTGTTTCAGGTTATAGATAGAATGAATTTTGGGGGAAAATTTTTTTCTGCTCTTAAGGCCATTTATCAACAGCAGTCAGCACAGATTATAGTTAATGGGGGGGTAACGGAAGCATTTAAAATTGAAAAAGGAACTAGACAAGGATGTCCTTTATCCCCATTGTTATTTGTGTTAACAATGGAGATTTTGTTAATTAAAATTCGTGAATCTTCTGTAATAAAAGGAATTAAGGTTAATAAGATTGACTATAGATTAAGAGCTTTTGCAGATGACCTAGTGTTAACACTAACTCAGCCGATAGATTCGGTAACTGAGGTGGTTGAAATTATTGCACAATATGGGAAAGTTTCTGGTTTTAAGGTAAATTGTAATAAGACTAAGATATTATCGAAAAATATGTTTAAGGAGGATAAAGATATGTTAGTTACACTTACAGGTTTTGAAATGGTTAAAAAGGTAAAATATTTGGGGGTTTATATTACAGCTTCTAACACAAAATTGTATAAGAATAATTATGAAGCTTTATGGGCTAAGGCACAAAAGGATTTAAATGACTGGAAAAAATTGCAATTATCTCTGTTGGGAAGAATTTCAGCTGTAAAAATGAATGTTCTTCCTAAATTTCTTTTCTTGTTTCAAATGATTCCTATCTTAAAAAAAGATGCTAATTTGGAGGGATGGCAAAAGGGTATCAACAAATTTATCTGGGCGGGTAAGAAACCAAGAGTTAGGTTTAAGATAGGTTTAAGATTATGCAGGATATAAGAGAACGTGGAGGGCTTAAAGTCCCTAACTTAAAATTATATTATGATGCGGTGGTTTTGACATGGATTAGTGATTGGTTAAACTTGACAAATAGAAACATACTTTCTCTTGAAGGATGGGACTTGTTATTTGGTTGGCAGGCATATTTAATTTATGATAAAAAAATAGATAGAAATTTTAAGGCTCATATTTTGAGAAGTGCTTTACTTCGAGTTTGGAAGAAATATTATTATAGATTAAATTATAAGATTCTGATTTGGGCAAGTCCAGGACAGATTATAGAGGGGATATCTAGGGGAGTTAAATTGGATAAAGTCTCATACAAAGAATTACTTTTGCCGGTAGGACGAGATTGGCAACTTAAATCTTTGGGAGATCTGAAACAAGAAAATATTGAATATTCATGGTTTTATTATAATCAATTGTCTATGAGGTGGCGTTTGGATCAAAAAGTTGGTATTACAGTACAGGATGTGAATTTGATTAAAGAGATTAGAGATCAATCTCAAGCTCATATAAAAAGAATTTATGGTGTATTGGTTGAATTGGATTCAGAAACAGAATTGGTGAAGGATTGTATGATAAAATGGGCTCAAAATATACAAGAGCCAATCTTATTGGAGACATGGGAGACAATTTGGATTAGGATTGTAAAATTTACTCAAGCTCAGAATTTAAGAGAAAATTTTTACAAAATGTTTTATAGGTGGCATTTGGATCCTCAAAAATTGTCCCGTATGTATCCTAACCTACAACCTAAATGTTGGAGATGTGGAAATTTAGATGCAATTTATTTTCATGTGTGGTGGACTTATAGGGCGGTTAAAGCATTTTGGATAAAGATATGGTGGAATATTCAAAATATTTTTAAGAAAAAGATAAAGTTTAAGCCACAGTTATTTTTGTTGGGCATTATGGAAAATTTGGATAAAAAAGAAATGGATTTGATGCTGAATTTGATAACTGCTGCAAGATTATTAGTAGCTCAATGCTGGAAAACGGAACGTTTGCCCACTATAGAAGATTGGGTATTTAAAGTTTCAAATTTAGCAGAAATGGCTAAGATTTCAGCCTACGTGAAGGATTACTCACAAGAAAGATATATTTTGGTTTGGAGAAGATGGATAGATTATAATGAGAATAAATATGGAACTAAAAAGTTTCATTTGGTTTTTGAGTAAATTTTAGATTGTTAATGTAGTTTTTTTTAATTAGTAATAAGATGTTATAATTATAATGTTTAATATGTTTGTTCAGAAGAGAGTTAAAGGATGTTATAGAATTGTTAATTTAATAGTGACATAATCTAAGACAGAGTATATTGTATTGTATTGTTAACCCTGTGATTGGCTCTGGGAAGTTGGGGGGGGAGGGAGGGGGTGGGGAAGGGTGGCTTTTGGGGAGGAGGGGAGTTATATTGTAAAACTTTTAAAAAATTTTCAATTAAAAAAAAAAAAGAAAGAAAGAAAGAAAACAGCTGTGACTACAATTTTGAATATATTTTTTTTACCACTACCACTTCTTTTAAACGGTCCTATATCTAGGAGTAACCTGAAGCTCTCAGATTAATTTCAACAGTTCTTGACTTGATTTCAAAACTTGTTTTGCAAATGTTCTAGTTAAGAAGTACTAGTTAAAAAAATCACTGTTTAGTTAAGAAATCTCTGTCTCCTTCTTAATCTGTTTTTGGGAGAGAAAAAGGATGATACTGGCCTTTGTGTCTGGCCTTCTCCTGCTGTAGCCCACTATCTTTTATTACAACACATTGTAACTGTAGGCATGCACTGCTTAATACAAATAGGACTTTTCTACTTCTAGTGCAATTGAACATGGCATGCTAAGATAAATAACATGGATAAGTAATCCATGAGAGCTGAGCTGATCTCTTTGAAGAATCTCTGATAAGCTTTCAGACAATCCCAAGTTCCATGGACAGTATGAGGAAAAAGACATATCACAGAAGCAGAAAACTACTGAAATCCATTGAAAACATACACACACACTAAAATTACTGATAGATGCAGGCAATTTTTTTTTTAACAGTGGTGCTGTATGGGTGCTTACACCAAGAAACATGTAAAAAGAAGTGCAAAAAAGAAAAGTTCAGAAAGATCTTGTTGCGTTTACTAAAACTGAGACAATCATTTATAAGCATTTTTTATGGGTCACATGCTAGGAAAATGGCTTGGAGTCTCACAGCATCAATGATTTTAATGGTTTATTACTGATGCTCTCTGAGGCATAAGCAAGAACTAGTGTTGTGATGGATACAGACAGCTGTGAAATTTTGCTCTAGAAAAACCATATCCCTTTCTGGTGGCTGTTTAATGTTTACCAACAAATACCATTTGTTTGTTTTTTTAAAAAAAGGTGGTAGTTATCTTGTTGCTTTTATGCTAGCTGAAGGATTCAGTATTATTTTAGCTACATTTATCTGAAGATAGAAATGGAATAATGAAATGAAATGAAATAAGGTTTGTGGAAAGTTACAAAAGATGTTTTGCATCAACAAAACTCAGGAAGAATCATTCCAAAGCAAATGTTTGAATAAGAGTAGGAATTCTTATGTTGAATCAGAGTTCTCTGAAAATCTTTTTGGGCTAATTAACAGACACAGAATATTATTGTCTGTCCAAAACCTGATTGAATCATGTAAATGATAAAGAAATCCCTTTACAGGAGAGGCCAAGTTTACCAATCAGCTATGCCAGGTTTTCTGGCATCTATGGGACCCCAATGAACAGAAACAACAAAGCTATAATACGTCACAAGGGCAAAGTCAACATTTGTTTTTTTCCAAACCCTTGTTTCAGAAGAAGTCAAGCTTTACCCATGTGATCTGTTAAGGTTGACACCCTGCTAAAATTTGCGATAAGGACATCCTACTCATAAGAAATCAAACTTCCCAACCATTTATACCAATTCTGCTTGACACGGTAGAAAGGGCAGTGATATAGCAGAAAAATAGCAAACTACACCACCCTACAAGAACATATCAATTGTTATTTTTCATCATTTCCCAAATCCCAGGAAAGCAAACAAAAAAGAACATTTTATTATCTCTTTGCAGAATGACTATACTAAAAAAATATTGCAGAAAAACCCCTTTGAAAATATTCAGTGGAAACTTGGCATTGACCTTGACAATAAACTTCTCTTAAACTTCTCCCTGTGATTTTCACCTTGTGCTGCAAAAAAAATGAAACAGCTGCATATGGATAAAAAAAATTTAACTCCAATCTTGTAGTGATTCAGATTAGATCAATTTACTCTTGATTTTCGAATCATAAATTCAAACTGACTTATGCTTCCTTGAAACTCAAATTGGAATTGAACCACAATTGATTTATACTACCTCAATATATAGCTTCCACTTGAATAACCAAGTCTTTGGTTACCTGATCAGAACTCTGTGGTCATTCATATTCTTATAAGAATCCTTAAAATAGTAAATTTAGTAAGGAATCAAAATAAACCCTGGGTATTTCTATGGTGCAGTAAAGGCTGACTTCTGTGCCAAAGTCTAGACCTGGAAAGTGACAGGGCAAAAGACCTGATTTCAGCACTTGATTCAACATGGCTTATCTGAGGCCCAAGAGATCTGACATTACTTCCAACATTTTGCTCCGCCTCTCCTTCCTGCACATTATACATGGCCACAGATTATACATGGCCACAGATTTTCATTATGTTACTTGTATGTACCCCTTTTCTGTAACATAGTTGTTCTTATTGTCAAAGAAATACATTTAGCAGTAAACACTGTTTTATTCCTGTGGCTACTATAGTGCTTTACACAAGTTTAACTAACATATTAATGTTGTACATGCAATTCTTATCAGTGTTGGTGAATTGCTTGTCTGTTTTGTTATAACATAAGTATAACAAACCAGCAGTTGTAAAACCATGGAATAATGCAAGAACAGTTTTCTTATATTTTACAAGTGAAGTAAGCTTTGTGCCCATTTAAGTGAGGTAGGAGTGTGACAAGATTGAAATTACCTGGTTACATCATTGCCTAAGTATATTAACTCATGAATAAGCAACTTTAAATTGGAGGTAATGAGTTCTTTTTTCTTGTCACTAGTTCAGAATTTATTGTCTGCTTCAGCTCTGATGACAGAAAGACTAATATATTGCCTTTCCAGATTACATCAGCATGCAAGGTTTTCTCTATTTTATGGTTACTTCATATTTTATCGCTGATGCTTTAGAATCCACAAAAGAGTGCATTGTTTGAAACATATTTCTTTCTTATAATTGCAGTAATATCATTCAATTACATTCAGAGGAAATAGCTTACAATTTTGCAGCACAAAAGATATTTTAGCAATCCATTCCCCCTTTGTGTTGGCTTTCCCCCCTCAAACTATTAAATAATAATAATAATAATAATAATAATAATAATAATAATAATAATCATCATCATCATCATCATCATCATCATCATCATCATCATCATCATCATCATCATCATCATCAACATCTCTATTTTTCTCTTCTGCATGTGGATATTGACTCCAGACTCAGAACTGAATTGTGTTAATTTTCCTCACTTTGAATGTATCTTTACTATTGATTTCTTTTGTAGAGAAAAAGGATAGGCTTGGGGAATGTGTATATATAAAACAGCAAGAGAGTAGTAATATTGAATGGCAAAGAGTACATAAGACAGCTGAGCTGAATACTTTTCCCAATATTTATTTTTTTTCATTTCTTTATTTTCAGTATTAAAGTCACCCCAAAAGGTAACATTTGTCGAATTTAAAATATTGTCTCACAGATGCTGGTTAGAATAACAGATTTTTTGATGAAAAGCCTAACAGATAATAAGACTGCTATCCAAATACATGATGATTTGGCTGTTGATGTTTAGATCATGGACTAAAAATAACAAATAATCCTCTTTTTGGACAGTAAAAGAACTGGGTACTGCAGTAATCAAACCAAGGTGTAATTCCAGTTCTATTTGTGCTGCTTTGGTTATTTTGAGACAATCTCACTGCTGTTTTTTTAATGTGTTAGACAGGGCTATGAAGAGCTGGAAAGACAACTTAAAGAAGTCTTTAAGGAAAGAAGCAACATACTTCGCCAGCTGTCAAAGACATCCAAAGAGCTTGAGGGATAATTTCATTTGGAAGTCCAATCTTAAATACGGAAAGGAGGAGGAGATGATATCGACATTTTACGTAAACTGTAATCGAGACGTTGTAATAAATAAGTCGAGTGTACTCCCATTTTACACCTGTACCCCACACCTGTTTCTATCTTAACGAAAAGGACTGAAAAGAGAAGTAACACCCCAAGAAGACTTCACAGTCATCAAATGCCTGTATGATCTGTAATTCTGCCTTCTTGGATGGATTTATGGCATGAAATCTTTTCTGATCATATTCAAGCAAGCATGACTTACTTACCACCTTCAGACCCCTCTCCACAAGACACAGAGGAGAAATTAATTTTGAATGGGAGCTTGCCGATTCATTCATATCAGCTCCCCCTTTTAACTCCTCTGTAAAATTATATAATCTTTTAAAGTGAGTATCAATATAATAATAGTGGAAGGTGTCAAGATTTAGAAGGCAAAAGAACTTTCATCCTTCTGTTTTCTTTCCTAATTATTATTCCTTTCTGATCACCATCAGCAATTTTTTAAAACTCTTAAATGTGGTATGCTCAGTTCCCAGTTCTTCCTACCAATTAGACTTCTAGCAGGGAATAAATCATTTGGAGAAAACTTATCTGGCTCTTCCTCTATTTGTGATTCAACAATGAATGAAAGTCAAAGAAATGGAGAAGACAGAAAGCCTGTGATAAATGCTCTTTTAATATTTCATTTTTCATTCTTAAGAGCTTGCTCTGTGAAGAAAGAAAGTCATATGAGTTGAAGAACCAAGGTCTTATTTTCTGTCTTAAATCCAAACTGGTAATGTGGGTAAAAATTACAACATAATATTAGACTGGGGAAAAAAGTGTATTAGGCTGGGAAACCATGATTAGTCCCACCCAAGCATGATGATAACAATTAAACTTTTGCCTAATTTATTTATTCAATTTCTGTAGCTATCCATCTCAGTCAATTATTCTGGGTAGCTTACAATTATGTTGTGTATATTGATATTTGGATGAATTTCAAGTTCAGATTCATGTTAAATCAGCTTATGCCTTATGAACCACCCAATTTGTTTGAGTGTGCTGTTAAAACTCAGCAATAGAAGAACAAAGTTGTATCTTCCTTACTTTCTTTTCTGTCATATAATGTACCTTTCATATATAGCCTTTAATACAAAAAGTCACAATGAATAATTTTAGTGGTGAAAATTTTAAGGGAGCTCCTTGGTAATACCTGGTTTCTTTTGTTATCAGTCTTTGAAAAATGATGAGGCATCAGCAAAAAGTGATGTACAGAAACTCTTGGAATTAGGCCAGAAACAAAGGTATGATTCAGCATTTATTTGCCTTAACTATTATATTTTCTAATATAAATAGAAAACGATGATGAATCCTTACCTTTTAAAGCCAGTCAGCAAAACAAAACATTCACCTAAGAAATGGATCATAAAAAAATCAACAATCTGATCTAGTTTCATGTTTTGAAGCTAAAGGGGGAAAACCTCTTGCAAGTAGTAAAGTTAACAAGAAAGAACCAGATTTTTGTTGAACCAGTTTTCTACATGGGAAGTTACTTCTGTATTGGAGTCTATTCCATTTGGGGGAGGGGGGACTATTTTCATTTTGCACGCAAAGACTTACCACAAAAAAGATTCTTCAATTCTGAAGTCTCATTTTGTTAAAGCTAATCAAAAGCATTATCTGAGTGCATACCTTCAGGTTTATTTTATGGCAATTTCCCAGTGATGGAAAATTTTACACTGTCTGGCAGATAAAATCTGCAGTGGTTCTTCTCAAACTTTTAAATCCGATAGATGCCAAAGATCAGAATGAAGCAATGTGCAGGAAATCAAGAGCAAATGTCCATATTTTATAACAAGGCACAGGATTTAGAGGAACCCAGTAACGAGCTCATTTCTTTTATTAAGAAATCCAAATGGATATATCACAATTATACGTTTATATTTCTAAATATCTTACAATTCAAGGATATCTATAGACTATTGGGTACCTACTTAGCATTTAACCTCCAAAATGAAGTAGGTTTTGTTTTTGTTTTTTTTTAAAAACCTTCTAATTGTGAGAGTTATATGTGGACATTGACTCAAAGCAATTAATACAGAAAGACTGGCCACATTATACTTTACTTTTCCACTGCTTCTCACATATTTAGAATTATTGCACAACAAAGATTTTGGTCCCCAGATATTTTTTGGTTTATTTTATAGATTTTTTGGCTAATCTCTATTTACACAATGGCAATGTACACCTTTCAGTACTATCTGGCTATCCTGCATAATGAGAGAAATATAAGAAAACATGGAACTATTGTTGAAGCACATCAAGTACACCACATGCAAGTGGACTATCTGTGAAGATCTAAAAGTAGTGGCTGTGCTGCTTGGAATGCAGCTTGGATATACCAAGTACTGATGTTACGGATGTGAATAGGACAGCAATGGAAGAGAGTCACATTACATTAAAAGAAATGGCTACTCTGAAAGAGTTTGGTTCCAGGAAAGAAAAACAGGGCACATGAACCACTTGTTGACCAAATAAAGATAGTTTTGACTGCACTTTGCATAACATTCAGACTGATGAAAAATTTTGTGAAAGCAATGAACCAAGAAGATGAAGGTTTTGGTTATTTGAGACAGATGTTTCCAGGAATAACTGATGCCGAGATTAAGGAAAGCATTTTTGTTGGTCCACAGATCAGATACATCATCAATGACAAGTAGTTCAAAGATCTGTTAGTGAGGTCAGAGAAAATCACCTGTATTCCACTGGTTGACAAACTTCTTACAACATAGAATACCATGGAGTACAACAACATGTCATTGAAGATTTATTTTCTACATTCACACATGGACTTTTCCCCAAAAAGTCTAGGTGCAGTCAATGACAAACCTAGTAAAGGTTTTAGCAGGACATGACCACAATGGAAGAATAATATCAGGGAAACTGGAATCTGACAGTGCTGGCTGAATATTGTTGGACACTATTGTAAGATACTGAGTACACATGAAAATCAGCAGCAAAACACCTTTAGTCTTGTTGAACTCATGCAGCATGTTGGAAACATTATACGATTACTGGTAAATGCATTATTCTCATTAAAGATTAATTTTGTATTTCTCAAGATTTCAACTGTACATGAAACAGTTATTCTGAAAGTATTTGTGTTAAATTTGAAGGGGTCTGTAATGAACACCAAACGTTTTTCAGGAAACAAAACGTTTGAAAAAAAAATGTTATCCAGTGTAATCTTTCCCAGACCAGATATCTGGATTTCACAGTGCAATCTGCCAGCTACAAACAGTGCAATCTGCCAGCTACAAGCTATATACACTCACTACCATTGCAATATTGTATTATCAAGTTTCTAAACCAATTTGGGTCACTACCTGGATATATTTGTAGCCCAAACCATGCATTTCTGTGGGGTGACAATAAAAATACAATTTTTGTATGCTTAAGTTTGTAGCATAAATATTGAAACAACAAAGGAGAAAAGAGACAAAAACCTTCACACTTATATGGGAAATAAATTTATCTTTTTTATATTCTCCTTAAAGAATTTTAAACAATATTTATTACATTATATTACAGCATCCAATGAAGCTGCATCAATGCAATATAGCTTTCTGCCTTTATGGAATTTCTCTATTAAGCAATGGAACTTGCTTCCCCCATTCCCTTACAAGATCATCTGAATTTGAACAGTATTGAATTTAAACCATTTCACATTTAACTATATAAAAGAAAAATAATGAACATTATAGATTCCAAAGTCTTGCTTTCAAATCTCTGGAGATGTTACATTTTTTTAGAAATTTATTTTGTTTGCCATTTTCAAAGCAAAAGTGTCATTTCAGAGTTGCAATGATACAACTGAGTGGGAAACAAAATATGGGACACCTTTTAATTCCCAGAAACCATTTCATGTGACTCTCTATACATTTCATACTAAAATGAGAGCACACCAGATTTCAGTCACTGTTGAAGCATCAAACATATCATGTAAAACAAAATGATATCTCCAGAGTAAAGAGGTGAGTTTTATGAACCCCCATCTGAGGCAAGTCAAATGAAATACTCCACACACACTTTCCAAATAGTGTCAAGATTCATAAGGGAAGATTTCCACTACATTTAAAATGTATGAAATTTATTGTCTTGAAAACAAATGCTGACTTCCAACAAAGTTCTGTAATTTGCAGTCTGTTTTCTAAAGTGTTGGCTATTGCCCCCAGCTTATCTTCTAATCTTCCAGACAAATGCAATGAAAATCATAAACCAAATAAGGCCAATATAAGCACTTCCTTAAAGAATTCCTGGATTTAGGATCCATTTGGTTGGAAAGGCACTCATTTTACAATGTGCCTATCAATTAAAAATGTAAGGCACAAAATTGCCCTGTAATTCATGCAAAAAACAATCCACTTGCATTTCCAGTTCCTGTTTGATAGTTAAACAACCTAACAGTAAATCCATCAGAATAAAGAAACCTATCAGATAGAGAGCTGAGTCCTAATGTATTATCTTGTCTACCCTGCAATAAATTTTCTGAAACAACTAAGAAAGGTTCCCCGCTTTATTTATTGAAAAAAACTAGCTCTCTGAAATTATTCGTTGAACCTAATGGGCAGTGTACAAGATAGCTTTTACATTTAATATGTAGCTCTTCCATTCAAAATGTTCTGTTCTAATCAGAACTATAATTCCTTAGCAGCATTTCTACATTAAAACATTAAGACATAACTAAGACTCTATAGCAGTGGTTCTCAACCTGTGGGTCGGGACTCCATTTGGGGTCGATCGACCATTTCACGGGGGTCACCAAGCAAGGCTGTCCGCCATTTTTTTTTGTCCGCCATTTTTTTTCCCCTTTTCCGGCAGGTGCCTTACCTCCCTTGGGCTGGGCCAGCTGGTGGTCGGCCTGCTCCGTCTCTGCCGCTTGCCAGCTATGCCTCGGCTGGCGCAGGGGGCGGAACCACGCATGCGCGGCGCTCCCAGGCAGGGAAAGTCCTCGACTTACGACCGGTTGGGTAGTCCTCGACTTATGACCGGTTTAGTCCTCGACTTATGACCGGTTTAGTCCTCGACTTACGACCGGTTGGGGTCACGGCATTAAAAAGGTTGAGAACCACTGCTCTATAGCAATAGTACCCAGCCTTTCCGGCTCTATGGACTGGCAGTGGCAGCAGTGGTGGCAACGGGGGTGGGGGCGGTGATGGTTTTGCATGTGCATTCACTGCTTGCTTTGCATGCTTATCTGACACTTGCATGGCCCCGGTTCCCAATGAGCTGGGGGTTGGGGGTTGGGGACTCCTCTCTGCAGGTAGCCTTTTTCAGTGACCATTTAAATTACAATGATGCCAAATAAAGACTTGCAACTACTCCTTCTAGTTGTAGCTGTTGCATGTAGTTATAGACACATGTTCATGATTCTGCAACTGGCTCACAATTATAATAGTCACAGCAGCCCATGGTCACGTGATCACAGTTTGTGACCTGATCTGCCAGCTTCTGACAAGCAAAATCAATGGGGAAGCCGGCAGTGATCACCATTTGCAGCCCCGGTTGCAAATGGTGATCACATAACTGTAAGATTTGCAATCTTGCAGGATTTACCTGACAATGGCAACTGGAACTGCTGCAGTTGCTGTCATACGTCAGTGTGGTTACATGACATCTCACTTTATGACTGTATCACTTACGGACAGACTTGCTGGTCCCAATTATTATAATTAATGAAGGACTACCTGCACCTAATCTCTGATTCTTGATAGTTTTGCATCTGGGTTCTAATGACATCTGTTGGCTGAAGTAAACCAGATGTATCCATGCTGAAGAGTATCAGTCTGTGGAAGATTGTCACATTTGCATGTTCTTGTTCAACCTCTTTTTTATCACTGATTACACTGAAACAGTTCTGTCTTCGAGTTTCCAAAGAGATCCTGAGAAATAGGCTTCTGTTTTTCCACTTTACACTCAGCCTTTTTCCTTAGCATAGGTGAGGCTGGGTTTATTTATTTATNGGGTGATTGCCCTTCACCATTGATCGCCCATTAAGGGTGATTGCCCTTCTCCATCTGCATGCAGTTTCATGCCCGTTGCTGGTTGGCTAACTAGCAACGGGGTCTCCGTTGCTGGTTGGCTAACTAGCAACGGGGTCTTGCCAGCCAATGGAATTGTGTGATTACAAGCCAGGGGAATCCCATAAAAGAGGGCTCCCCTAATGATCTGTAATTCTGCCTTCTTGGATGGATTTATGGCATGAAATCTTTTCTGATCATATTCAAGCAAGCATGACTTACTTACCACCTTCAGACCCCTCTCCACAAGAGACAGAGGAGAAATTAATTTTGAATGGGAGCTTGCCTATTCATTCATATCAGCTCCCCCTTTTTAACTCCTCTGTAGAATTATATAATCTTTTAAAGTGAGTATCAATATAATAATAGTGGAAGGTGTCAAGATTTAGAAGGCAAAAGAACTTTCATCCTTCTGTTTTCTTTCCTAATTATTATTCCTTTCTGATCACCATCAGCAATTTTTTAAAACTCTTAAATGTGGTATGCTCAGTTCCCAGTTCTTCCTACCAATTAGACTTCTAGCAGGGAATAAATCATTTGGAGAAAACTTATCTGGCTCTTCCTCTATTTGTGATT
The DNA here is from genome assembly GCF_001527695.2 of Protobothrops mucrosquamatus. NCBI lineage: Eukaryota > Metazoa > Chordata > Lepidosauria > Squamata > Viperidae > Protobothrops > Protobothrops mucrosquamatus. The sequence goes on from NW_015387689.1 coordinate 160,420, forward strand.
CAACAATGAATGAAAGTCAAAGAAATGGAGAAGACAGAAAGCCTGTGATAAATGCTCTTTTAATATTTCATTTGTCATTCTTAAGAGCTTGCTCTGTGAAGAAAGAAAGTCATATGAGTTGAAGAACCAAGGTCTTATTTTCTGTCTTAAATCCAAACTGGTAATGTGGGTAAAAATTACAACATAATATTAGACTGGGGAAAAAAGTGTATTAGGCTGGGAAACCATGATTAGTCCCACCCAAGCATGATGATAACAATTAAACTTTTGCCTAATTTATTTATTCAATTTCTGTAGCTATCCATCTCAATTATTCTGGGTAGCTTACAATTATGTTGTGTATATTGATATTTGGATGAATTTCAAGTTCAGATTCATGTTAAATCAGCTTATGCCTTATGAACCACCCAATTTGTTTGAGTATGCTATTAAAACTCAGCAATAGAAGAACAAAGTTTAATCTTCCTTACTTTCTTTTCTGTCATATAATGTACCTTTCATATATAGCCTTTAATACAAAAAGTCACAATGAATAATTTTAGTGGTGAAAATTTTAAGGGAGCTCCTTGGTAATACCTGGTTTCTTTTGTTATCAGTCTTTGAAAAATGATGAGGCATCAGCAAAAAGTGATGTACAGAAACTCTTGGAATTAGGCCAGAAACAAAGGTATGATTCAGCATTTATTTGCCTTAACTATTATATTTTCTAATATAAATAGAAAACGATGATGAATCCTTACCTTTTAAAGCCAGTCAGCAAAACAAAACATTCACCTAAGAAATGGATCATAAAAAAATCAACAATCTGATCTAGTTTCATGTTTTGAAGCTAAAGGGGGGGAAACCTCTTGCAAGTAGTAAAGTTAACAAGAAAGAACAAGATTTTTGTTGAACCCAGTTTTTTACAAGGGAAGTTACTTCTATATTGGAGTCTATTCCATTTGGGGGAGGGGGGACTATTTTCATTTTGCACGCAAAGACCTACCACAAAAAAGATTCTTCAATTCTGAAGTCTCATTTTGTTAAAGCTAATCAAAAGCATTATCTGAGTGCATACCTTCAGGTTTATTTTATGGCAATTTCCCAGTGATGGAAAATTTTACACTGTCTGGCAGATAAAATCTGCAATGGTTCTTCTCAAACTTTTAAATCCAATAGATGCCAAAGATCAGAATGAAGCAATGTGCAGGAAATCAAGAGCAAATGTCCATATTTTATAACAAGGCACAGGATTTAGAGGAACCCAGTAAGGAGCTCATTTCTTTTATTAAGAAATCCAAATGGATATATCACAATTATACGTTTATATTTCTAAATATCTTACAATTAAAGGATAGCTATAGACTATTGGGTACCTACTTAGCATTTAACCTCCAAAATGAAGTAGGTTTTTTTTTGTTTTTTTTTAAAAAAACTTTCTAATTGTGAGAGTTATATGTGGGCATTGACTCAAAGCAATTAATACAGAAAGGCATTAGTAAGACTGGGCACATTATACTTTACTTTTCCACTGTTTCTCACATATTTAGAATTATTGCACAACAAAGATTTTGGTCCCCGAATATTTTTTGGTTTATTTTATAGATTTTTTGGCTAATCTGTATTTACACAATCGCAATGTACACCTTTCAGTACTATCTGGCTATCCTGCATAATGAGAGAAACATAAGAAAACATGGAACTATTGTTGAAGCACATCCAGTACACAACATGCAAGTGGAACATCTGTGAAGATCTAAAAGTAGTGGCTGTGCTGCTTGGAATGCAGCTTGGATATACCAAGTACTGATGTTACGGATGTGAATAGGACAGCAATGGAAGAGAGTCACATTACATTAAAAGAAATGGCTACTCTGAAAGAGTTTGGTTCCAGGAAAGAAAAACAGGGCACATGAACCACTTGTTGACCAAATGAAGATAGTTTTGACTGCACTTTGCATAACATTTAGACTGATGAAAAATTTTGTGAAAGCGATGAACCAGGAAGATGAAGGTTTTGGTTATTTGAGACAGATGTTTCCAGGAATAACTGATGCCGAGATTAAGGAAAGCATTTTTGTTGGTCCACAGATCAGATACATCATCAATGACAAGCAGTTCAAAGATCTGTTAGTGAGGTCAGAGAAAATCACCTGTATTCCACTGGTTGACAAACTTCTTACAACATAGAATACCATGGAGTACAACAACATGTCATTGAAGATTTATGTTCTACATTCACACATGGACTTTTCCCCAAAAAGTCTAGGTGCAGTCAATGACAAACCTAGTAAAGGTTTTAGCAGGACATGACCACAATGGAAGAATAATATCAGGGAAACTGGAATCTGACAGTGCTGGCTAAATATTGTTGGACACTATTGTAAGATACTGAGTACACATGAAAATCAGCAGCAAAACACCTTTAGTCTTGTTGAACTCATGCAGCATGTTGGAAACATTATACAATTAAATGCATTATTCTCATTAAAGATTAATTTTGTATTTCTCAAGATTTCAACTGTACATGAAACAGTTATTCTGAAATTATTTGTGTTAAATTTGAAGGGGTCTGTAATGAACACCAAACGTTTTTCAGGAAGCAAAACTTTTGAAAAAAAATGTTATCCAGTGTAATCTTCCCCAGACCAGATATCTGGATTTCACAGTGCAATCTGCCAGCTACAAGCTATATACACTCACTACCATTGCAATATTGTATTATCAAGTTTCTAAACCAATTTGGGTCACTACCTGGATATATTTGTAGCCCAAACCATGCATTTCTGTGGGGTGACAATAAAAATACAATTTTTGTATGCTTAGGTTTGTAGTATAAATATTGAAACAACAAAGGAGAAAAGAGACAAAAACCTTCACACTTATATGGGAAATAAATAAATTTATATTTTTTATATTCTCCTTAAAGAATTTTAAACAATATTTATTACATTATATTACAGCATCCAATGAAGCTGCATCAATGCAATATAGCTTTCTGCCTTTATGGAATTTCTCTATTAAGCAATGGAACTTGCTTCCCCCATTCCCTTACAAGATCATCTGAATTTGAACAGTATTGAATTTAAACCATTTCACATTTAACTATATAAAAGAAAAATAATGAACATTATAGATTCCAAAGTCTTGCTTTCAAATCTCTGGAGATGTTACATTTTTTTAGAAATTTATTTTGTTTGCCATTTTCAAAGCAAAAGTGTCATTTCATAGTTGCCATGATACAACTGAGTGGGAAACAAAATATGGGACACCTTTTAATTCCCAGAAACCATTTCATGTGACTCTCTATACATTTCATACTAAAATGAGAGCACACCAGATTTCAGTCACTGTTGAAGCATCAAACATATCATGTAAAACAAAATGATATCTCCAGAGTAAAGAGGTAAGTTTTATGAACCGTCATCTGAGGCAAGTCAAAAGAAATACTCCACACACACTTTCCAAATAGTGTCAAGATTCATAAGGGAAGATTTCCACTACATTTAAAATGTATGAAATGTATTGTCTTGAAAACAAATGCTGACTTCCAACAAAGTTCTGTAATTTGCAGTCTGTTTTCTAAAGTGTTGGCTATTGCCCCCAGCTTATCTTCTAATCTTCCAGACAAATGCAATGAAAATTATAAATCAAATAAGGCCAATATAAGCACTTCCTTAAAGAATTCCTGGATTTAGGATCCATTTGGTTGGAAAGGCACACATTTTACAATGTGCCTATCAATTAAAAATGTAAGGCACAAAATTGCCCTGTAATTCATGCAAAGAATAATCCACTTGCATTTCCAGCTCCTGTTTGATAGTTAAACAACCTAACAGTAAATCCATCAGAATAAAGAAACCTATCAGATAGAGAGCTGAGTCCTAATGTATTATCTTGTCTACCCTGCAATAAATTTTCTGAAACAATTAAGAAAGGTTCCCCGCTTTATTTACTGAAAAAAACTAGCTCTCTGAAATTATTCGTTGAACCTAATGGGCAGTGTACAAGATAGCTTTTACATTTAATATGTAGCTCTTCCATTCAAAATGTTCTGTTCTAATCAGAACTATAATTCCTTAGCAGCATTTCTACATTAAAACATTAAGACATAACTAAGACTCTATAGCAGTGGTTCTCAACCTGTGGGTCGGGACTCCATTTGGGGTCGATCGACCATTTCACAGGGGTCACCAAGCAAGGCTGTCCGCCATTTTTTTTTGTCCGCCATTTTTTTCCCCCTTTTCCGGCAGGTGCCTTACCTCCCTTGGGCTGGGCCAGCTGGTGGTCGGCCTGCTCCGTCTCTGCCGCTTGCCAGCTATGCCTCGGCTGGCGCAGGGGGCGGAACCACGCATGCGCGGCGCTCCCAGGCAGGGAAAGTCCTCGACTTACGACCGGTCGGGTAGTCCTCGACTTATGACCAGTTTAGTCCTCGACTTATGACCGGTTTAGTCCTCGACTTATGACCGGTTTAGTCCTCGACTTACGACCGGTTGGGGTCACGGCATTAAAAAGGTTGAGAACCACTGCTCTATAGCAATAGTACCCAGCCTTTCCGGCTCTATGGACTGGCAGTGGCAGCAGTGGTGGCAACGGGGGTGGGGGCGGTGATGGTTTTGCATGTGCATTCACTGCTTGCTTTGCATGCTTATCTGACACTTGCATGGCCCCGGTTCCCAATGGGCTGGGGGTTGGGGACTCCTCTCTGCAGGTAGCCTTTTTCAGTGACCATTTAAATTACAATGATGCCAAATAAAGACTTGCAACTAGTCCTTCTAGTTGTAGCTGTTGCATGTAGTTATAGACATATGTTCATGATTCTGCAACTGGCTCACAATTATAATAGTCACAGCAGCCCATGGTCACGTGATCACAGTTTGTGACCTGATCTGCCAGCTTCTGACAAGCAAAATCAATGGGGAAGCCGGCAGTGATCACCATTTGCAGCCCCGGTTGCAAATGGTGATCACATAACTGTAAGATTTGCAATCTTGCAGGATTTACCTGACAATGGCAACTGGAACTGCTGCAGTTGCTGTCATACGTCAGTGTGGTTACATGACATCTCACTTTATGACTGTATCACTTACGGACAGACTTGCTGGTCCCAATTATTATAATTAATGAAGGACTACCTGCACCTAATCTCTGATTCTTGATAGTTTTGCATCTGGGTTCTAATGACATCTGTTGGTTGAAGTAAACCAGATTTATCCATGCTGAAGAGTATCAGTCTGTGGAAGATTGTCACATTTGCATGTTCTTGTTCAACCTCTTTTTTATCACTGATTACACTGAAACAGTTCTGTCTTCGAGTTTCCAAAGAGATCCTGAGAAATAGGCTTCTGTTTTTCCACTTTACACTCAGCCTTTTTCCTTAGCATAGGTGAGGCTGGGTTTATTTATTTATTTAGAAAATTTATTTGCCTATAGCATAAAACATTAAAGCAGAAAAGACATTAAAATCAATAGTCATGGCACACAGCAGATAAAATCATTGACAATGACAAACCACGTACTCACAGGGGGTGGGGAAGTGGGATTAGGTTTTAATTAATCAACCACCTCCAGTATGCAGCTCCCCCATTGGGTCCCCAAGCCATCTGGCAAGCCAGTTCTTAAGGCTCTTTCAAAGCATCAGGGGGGTGGGGAGCCAATCTTGGTGGTAAGATGTTCCAGAGGCCAGGAGCTTTTTTTTCCTGGAGCCTGCCAGCTTGAAATTCCTTGGCTGACAGGATCCGCAGCATGCCCCTTCTGCTGGCATGGGTAGTGTGGGCCAGTCCCATCTGAGTGAGAGGATTCCTCAAGTAGGCTGAACCCCTACCCTGCAGGGTTTGCTGGAGTATTTGCTGAAGCCATCTAACCTGGAGGATCTGAATGTATTTATGCCAGCATTAGATGAACAGGCTCCCTGCCTTCTCTGATAGCATAAACCCCTCAGGAGAATACTGAGAAGGGCTCCAAAACAGACTGAAATGAATCAATATGGTCACGTGTCAAAAGTGAGAGAATCTCATTCACTTTGTGAAGAAACTTTGAGAGGCTGCTGTGCTTAAAACATCATCCAACTGAAGATTAACACAGTTCTCCTAGACATACTTCTTAGAGAAAACACCCACCCATATTAGGGGTATTATTGAGCCAATTCAGTTGTTTTGAGAGGCTTCTACAAAACTTCTACTTTTGCTGCCACCAACCCATTTTCCTTCTATTCTCCCCACAGTAGACATGACTCCCAGTCCAGAACCTGACTTCTTTTCTTCCTGTTTCCACAAACTCAAATCCAGCCTCCCCTGCACAGGAATCCTTTTTTTTTTCTTTCACATCCAACTTAGAATTGCCTTCTAGGATCTAGCCTTCTATTTATTATTGTAGGCATATGCAGTGAAGAAGATTTAGGAGGGGAATATGTATGTATGATATGTTTGGGTGTGTGAGTAGGAATGGGTTTCTGTTCATTTGCAAAAAAATTGGATTTGGACCAGGGTGAATGAAGCATGAAGCCTTCTCTTGACTATGAGTACATTGGTTAGATCTGGACAGTATGTTCTTTAGCAGCTTCCATCAACCTTGCTTAGGATTGTTGAGATGAAAGGGATCCCCCCCATACTGTAAATGGCACTTTCATTCCCAAGAAAAAATGGAATACAAACAGTCTTGTACATTCTTTTACCAAGTTCAAATATGATGACACTATTACATCTTGCAGTACACTAGAATGCTTATAGTGCAGATATTTCAGTAGGAAATAAACCAATTCACTAAATTAATGCTGTATAAGCTATTGAAAACATAGTAAGCATTTAGTAGGAAGAGAAACTTGGTTATGTATTATAGAGGATGTGTCTTTGGAAACAAGTATATCCTATCTGATCTCTGAAAAAGAAACTGAATTGGCCTTAAGTGTAATTTGCCTTGTAGAAAAAAAACAACCATATCATTTCCTGACACTAATGAAGCTTAAGATCTGCCTTTGTTCCTTTAAGAATTCAAGATTATCTGAATGTGTCTTTTTCTAGTGGTTGTTTCTGAACATAATTTTGTAACTAGGGGACTTACTTTGGAAACTAGAATGCAAATAATTACATTTAACATTTAACAAGCATTTTTGCTCATTTGTTTTAAAATAAAATACAGAATGGTATTTTATCCACTTACAATAATCTCATTCTGATTCAACTTGGCATTGTTTAGAGTTTCTTTGCTTACAGCAATTGTACTTTTTTTGACCAGCCAGAATTATTCAAGTGATAATATCTTGCACAACAAGCTACATAGTTGATGCAAAGAGAGGTAATTTCCTATTTCTGAAATTTCCTTTAAGAATTTTACTGGTGTGCACTGGTTGTTTGTTTTATGTAGCTGTATTAATAAGCCACTTCAGGAACAGAAACAATAGCTGTTTGGTGTAATTAAAAGTGCCTTGTCATGAAATAAGAGAAAACAAAGGCATTATTTCTTAATGGCCAATAGAGATGAAGTTTGTGTTTTGTTTCTTCAATAAACTAGGGAAGAAATGAAATCGCTCCAGGAGACCTTTCAAAAACAGCTTAATGAGGCAACTGAGAAGGCAGAAAAACAGCAGGCCACAGTAAGTGACTTCCCTCTATTATTTTCATCCGTGTTTCTATGTCCCCTCCTTTGCAAATTCTTCAGAGACACTTTTACAAATGGATATGGACAAGCCTAACAATTTAGGTTTATTTCTATTTTCAAACTGCAACATCTTTCCATTCAATTCAAAAATGGGTGTGCTACGTGGTAATACTTGGTAATAGTTTTCTTTTTTTAAAAAAAAGGAACATAACAAAATTCTCACTGATCCTTATTCATGAACAAAGCTGTTGATTTATACTAGTTGTAGAAAGTATGTGTGTGTGTATGCAGACATGCATCGAAATAGACACACATATACATAAATTGGGGAATATCATTTGAGTAAATCAGTGTTGGATACATTTATGGAGCATATCTTATGGCTACTAACCAATGGAACTAACCAATTCTTTGGTGATTCCAAAAGAGGAGACAACTGAGCATTTCCTATGCATTTATTTATTCATGTGTTCATTATATGTTTAGATCACCCAACTTCCATCAATGGGAAATTTCCTAAAATGAGTCACGTGTATTATTATGTCAAAATATCCTAAGGTATGCTATGTGTGTTTTGGTGTGTGTTTATATGTTTGGGCATGTTTAAGAAGCTTTGCTCTCAAAGCTTGGTATGACAGAATGGTATTATTATGCTTGTAAAAGGAAGACTGGTGGGTCTTACACAACTAACAATAACACAATCTGTTTCCAAGTTACTGTATGTTATTCATTAGGCAAGCTGACCAGCACATTTTGAGCATACAGAAAACATGTTTAGGAAGTGCATAATTGAAGACTATGTGTTTTAGAGGGGGGAATAGTATATTAAAACCCCATAATAAATTCAGAAAATCAATTCCTAAAGTAAAGTAATAAAAAACCCATCAATTATGCAATTGGAATTCTTTAGCTGCATTTCATAGGTTCAGGATGACCCTCATGGTGGCAGAAGGATCATATAGTTGACTCACAGATGAAATTAGAATGCATTCATTTTAGTTAAGGTACTTGATGAAAGATCACGGGGTTAGTAAACTCTGCTTTGGAGTGGAAATCTTTATACAATACAGCCTCTGCCCCAGATCTAGTTGTAAACAGGCTGTAACATATAGGCATGCAGGGTGAGTATATACATCACTTCTCACAGTATATCCATCTATATCCATACCCCTGAATGCGGCACAGTGCACAAATAACATTGTGATAATATACTGTACCAATTTACCTAAAAAAAAAAAAAGATCTGTTGAACTCGGTGGGCTATTTTTGAGTAGAGAGCTATGCAGTAGTTTGGATCAATGGAAGTTTTATTATTTAAAACTGCAATTAGAAGAAGGAGGGGGGCAAGCCTCTCTCCCCTGGCCTTTAAGACTAATGTCTTGAGGGTGTTATCTGTAAAAATTATCAGCACACACAGTGCAAGGGTTGTCAGCCTCCCTCCTTATGTGGGCAATAAGTTTGATGAAACACCCAAGCTTATTGCTGCAGCAATTCTGATGACTGAAATGATTTCAACTATCAAGGGTATTATAAGAAATAGCCCTAAGATGTTTTAGAACAGCCACAATAAAAACAATGATAATGTGTGCCAGAAGAGGAGGAGGAGAGAACATAATTTTCCATGCCTTCTTCTCCCAGTGTTTTGCAGCAAATGTAAAAGGCTATGTCACTAACTATATTTTGCTATTTCATATTTGTCTTCAAGCAGAACAAACTTATTTCTAGTCCCAATTTCACTTATTTGCCAACTTTCAAATCTGCAAAAGATGGAAAAGTATATATTAAAAACCAAATTTACATGAAACATGAGGTTATGCTTTATTTCCTGCAATTTTGGTAAATTCTTTGGAAGCTGGGTGCATCCATATATAATTTCAATCCATAGAAGGATTTCAGCTTTCTTGGTAATTATCCTAAGGAATACATTTGCAAATTCAATAAAAAAATAACTGTATTTTTCAGAAAATTTAAGCTTATGGTATTTCCAATGGTGAAAATAAAAAATGCCTGGAAAAGATATTGTGCCACGTAGTCCTAGAAAAACAGCTATTTTTTTTCAAATGTTGTAGGCAAGTGTTATACCAACACATATCTGGGCACTTTGAATCTTCTGGAGCTTGATAATCAGAAGCACTGTTTCAACTGTGCCTTCTTGTCCATGTGCCTATCTCCTGTCCATAATGCAGTCCTTTCAACAGTTCCAAGAAGATTCCACACCCATTTGCACTCTGATTCAGGTGTCCCTGAGGACACAGATAAACCCCCAAGTGGCCTCAATGTCTCTCAGAGAGAGTGCTAAAGATCAGATGACTGCAAAAAAATATGATACTTCCATCCCACCTCCTCCCCAGCCAGTCAGAACTGATTAAGCTTTTTGATTGAGAAGCAAAACTTCTTCAAGGAAAAAACCAATAAAGTCCAGATGCCTTTTGAAAAAGCACCTTTGAGACAACCATGACCTGGATGACTGAGAATCTCCATAGACATAGATCCAAATAATTTTTCTAATCAGACTCACACCGAAAGACAAAACTAATAAAAAATAATAATATCCTAAATGCTAAATAATGGGGGGAAGGAGGAATAATATATTTAAGTTTTAAACTTTAAATTCATTGTCTCAATGATTCAGATTCCAGGTTACCATCTTGAATTGATAAGATGAAATCCCACTTCTGTGCTGCTCTGCTGCTGACCTTCTTTTCATTTTCCAAAATGCTATTGTCCTAGGCAGATTTTCCCAATGACTCATACCTAGCAGATACTAGTGATTCTTAAAGAGAAAGGTAAATCGATATAGACAAATAGCCAAGTATGTCTCTTAGTTATGTATTCCTACAGCCAGCTAACTGAGACACATACCTAGAAAGAGTATGCTCCCAAGTCTAAAAAGAGAATTTTCCAGCTGTTTGGAGCTCTATTGTAGATCCAGTACATAGAATAATCCTGACTTATGGTCGTTTGGGGAAAATTCTGCCTTTAGATGACTCGAAAATATTTTCTCTAGGATTAGCAAAAAGGAAGGGAAAGCTCAGAGCTGGCTGTCCAGTTCCGCAGTACTCCTGAAGTTAAAAAAAAGAAAGAAAGTAGAAACCAGAGGTTTATTTAATGTTTTGAAAGAAATTTCTAATTCTAAAAATGTAATTGAGACATACAAGAGAGACAGAAAGAGACCAAACCAGAGTTAAAGGTTCACAATATGTATAGAAATGAACTGCTCTCTGTAACTGATACTTTTGACCTCTTGGCTTGACCATAAATGAGCTAAATATTGAGCACAATTCAGAGAATGAATGCAAAATATGTAAAAGGAGCTCCTTTCAAAGGTCTACACATATTTCAGCAAGTAGAAAGCTTTACAAGCTCTGCTTCTAAAGATGTCTGGGAAGTTAAAAGCTATAATGTGTCTGACTGATGCATTCTTTCGGAGACATTTTCTTACTTAAACTGAGAAACATGGGTGGGCAAAAAAGCAGAATGGGAACAACTTTCAACTTCATGATGGCTTCCCCATTGATGTTGCTTGTCAGAAGCTGGCAGAGACCATTGGAAATTATTCCTCTTTCTCCTTGGCTGACCTGCAGATCTGCCTGCTACTTTGCTGGGGGAGGGGGAACAAAGGGACCCATGGACCATAAAGAAAACTGCATTCCTATTACCCATCTGTCATGTCCCCAAGAGGTTCCTCCCTCTGGGAAGGAAGAGAACTTACCTGTAAATTGTGGATGCACTCCTGCCAGCCCTCCTTTGCATGTAGGTATCTGAGTCACTCCTTCATCCTTCCCTCCCTACTAACCACTATTAAAAGATTTCAAATGTTAGCATTTGTTCCAAAACAGCCAATCAACACTTACTCATTGGGTTTTGCCATCAGCCAATTGGGCACAGCAGTGGGAGCAGGCAGAACTTTTAACTTCCTGCCAGCTTCCTCTCTGACTTTGCTTGTGGAAAGTTGGCAGAGAGCATAAGAAATCACTCTTCCTCTTTGGAACTGTCTACCATTTTGCTTAGAGGAAGAGGAACAAAGGCAGCCATGCTTCCCATTCCAGTATGTACCCAAGGGCCTCCTCCATCCTGTCCTCCATTGGTGGCATTTAGAAACAGTGGTAAATTATGTGGTGAAAAGAATTAGTAGAAGGACATAGCTACACAGTATCTATTGACTGCTCCATTGTGAAATTACTACATAATCTCTCTGAAGAAATAAAATTGCAACCCTCTATGGACACTCAACTCAGAGATAATGGTCACTGAATTGAGATATTCAAGATTGTATTATCTATCTAGCATGCATTTTTAAAAGAAATTGCTGTAAACAGTTCCCAGGGACTCTACAAGTATTATATTACATTTTATTTACACATTTCCTAAATTCATGCAAATATTTGGTGAGAAAGCAATGTAAATCCAGTTTATTCATATGCTTATAGAAACATACTTCTCTTTCAATCACAGGGAAGATATAGTAGGGATGAATGAATCTTTCATTTTTGGTTTCTTGCTTTTAAATTCATCCCATTCAATTTTTGCATTGGTTTACAATTTTTCAAAGAAAAGAAAAAATGAGATGGTTTTCACGCATTTCTTCCACAAAAGCTGCAAATATGTGCAATTTGTCCAATTGTCTTTTAAAATGCTAAAAATGCAAATCATGGGCATTATGTTAACCAAATAAGAAAGAAAAAACGAACACCAGGTTATAATAAACCAGACTGTTTAATATAAACAAGCCTGTGGTTAAAAAGAGTCACTAAGCTTTCATCAGGTCAAACTGCCTACATCATCAGAGTTGGAGTAAAAGGAGATCAGGGGGAGGGAGGGGGAAGACGGAGAGCAGGAATGCCAGAACAGATGATTTTTGCAGGACTGGAGTGGAGGAAGTTGAGGTGAGACGATAATGGCCCTGGGAGGGAGGGAGACTGGGCGCAGGGATGGGTTGACAGCCACCCTCCAAGTGCTTGCACATGCTCTAAAAGAGCACTTGAGGATCGTAAAACAACTAGTGGAGCCAAGGACAGTTTGCCTGATGCAGAACAACTCTGTGCGGTACGGATTAATACAATCAACAGGCCAATGACGCACTCAAGGAGCCGGGCGCAGAGGCAGGAGGTTATATGAGCTGCCTTCCTGATCTCCTTTTACTCCATCTCTGATGACGTCGGCAGTTTGGCCTGACGAAAGCTTAGTGACTCTTTTTAACCACAGGCTTGTTTATATTAAACAGTCTGATTTATTATATCATGGTGTTCATTTTTTCTTTCTTATTTGGTTAATTTGTCCAATATATATTTTTTGTAAATGAAGGCAAATATACATGTCCCAGGATAATGTTACAGGATCCAATCTGAGTAAGTCACTGGGACCAGATGTTTATTCTTCCAAGCATTCAGACTTGTGCTGGAGCCCTTCCTTAGGGAACTTCTCTCTCTCCAAAAATGTGTCATTTGGCAACATTGTATCATTTAGCTGTTTTTCATCTTTAGTTCAGCATTTAATATGATCATTCCTCAGCATTTACTAGATAAAGTGGGCCTTTTATGCTTCAGTACTCCTTTGTGCAACTGGATTCTTGATTTTCTCACTGATAGGCCCCAGTATGTGCGAATTGGGACCAATATTTCTAATACCATGTTGTTGAGCACAGTTTCTCCTCAGGGCTGTGTCCTAAGTCTGCTATTGTGTACTCTGCTGACCCATGATTGCTGTGCAAGGTTTGTTATCAACCATATTGTGAAGTATCCAGATGATACAACAGTGGTGGGCCTTATTCAGGATGATAATGAGAGTGAATACCAGGAGGAGGTAGAGGGTTTGATGAAGTGGTGTAATTAAAGACAGCCTGGTTTTAAATGTAGGAAAAACAAAATAGATCATTGTCGATTTCAGAAAAGGCACAGACATACATCTCTGTTTATTAATGATTCAACTGTGGAGGTGATTAGTAGTATCAGGTTTCTGGGTGTGCAGCTGATGAACAGGTTAGCTTGATTGCTCAACAGTGAGACCCCAGTGAAGCGGGCACAGCAGCACCTGCATTTTCTCTATTGTATGAGAAGAGCATATTTTCCCCCTGTCCTTACCACTTTCTATAGAGGGATGATTGAAAGCATCCTGTCATATTGTATTACTGGGTGGTTTGGAACTATTACTGTTTCAGACAGGAAGGCTGTGCAGAGAGTGGTGAGGATGGCAGAAAAGATTAGTAGAAGTTCCTTCCTTCTGTCCAGGACATGGCATACAAGTGATGCTTGACCAGTATTGTCTGGGATGCTACACATCCTCTCCATGACCAATTTTCTTTGTTTCCTTCTGAGAGAAGGCTTCATGGTATCCAAAGCAAAACAACTAGATTCTGTAATAGTATTATAGTTGATACCATATAGTATCAACCTTCTTAACTCTCAAGAGTCTTTTTTCCACAATGTATACATGTATTCAATGTATTCAAAATGGACTATGATTTATATATGTGTGTGTGTGTATAGTATATAGATAGATAGATAGATAGATAGATAGATAGATAGATAGATAGATAGATAGATAGATAGATAGATAGATAGATAGATATAGATATACATATAGATATACATATACATATATAGATATATTCTTTTCAGAGTGGGTATCAGAATTTTATTTTTAATGTGTGCCAGTGTGGTCACAGAAAAAAGTGGTGGTAAAGGTTATCTTACCTTACCTTACCTTACCTTACTTTATCTTATCTTATTTCAGAGAGAGAGAAGTCCCCTGAGGATGGACTCCAGCATGAGTCTGAAAGCTTGGAAAATATTTGTTTGCCCAATTTAATTAGCTTCTTCTAATTTGTCACTGATATTACCACATTCAATGCAGTGCACACGCAGAAGAGATAGATGTAAACTGGATAGATTTCCATTACAATATGAATTAAGCTGTTTTTCTCTCCATTGGTATGCATTAGTCTTTTCAAAAGTGATACCAATTCAGGGAAAGGGAGCTTAAGTTCAAATAAGTATGGAGAGAATTGTTGAGACATTTGCTTTTAGGTGCTATGTTTCTACTTCTATCCTAAAGCCTTTCTGTGATGAATTCCTTCAAGGATTCAAACCATTGGAGAAGATACACCGTTTTAGATGAGCAGGATAATATACTTGAAAACTGATCATTATCCATGAATTTATTGTGTGGTCAGTATAGAAATCTAATTTTAAGTACAATTCCAAGTAGCAGAATAGTTGCACCCAGAGACTGCAGGCAATGTGGGATATTGGATTACAAATGGAAAATGCTCTGATATAATTTCGTTAATGCACTCAAGAATTGTTAAAGTTTTTTTTTTTTTTTTAACTTAATGTATCAGGTATGGTTCTACTAAATTACATGTCTTGTGTGATGCATAAGTAGTCTAAAGGCAAGAAACTAAAACTGAATGATTTAAAATGTAAAATTGTAATAATTATTACCCAGTTCCATCTTTCATATCTATGTTGAATAAAGAAACATGGTTTGAATTCTGGGCATAATAAGTAGTAGGAAGAATATAATCTGAAATGTTCAAGGTCAAACAGCTATAATGAATTTCAAGCAACACCAAGAGGTGTTTCCTTACTAGAGAATTGATATACTGTAGTTGTGGATTAAATGAAAAGAGAGAGAGATAGTAGCAGCTTAATATGCCATTTTCCATACATTTTATTTTTTTTTAAAAAATATAATGTATAAAAGGATATAATTATTTTGAGAAATGCTGATAATCTACAGTATTTTAACGACTAGTCTTTCCCTAGAAAAAATATATAAATCTTCCAGGTTCATTCATATTGCATGTGTGGATACAATAAAATAGTAACCATAATGCTGTTTATTCAGGAAAAGGTTGGAATGCAAGATAGGATTATTATTATTATTATTATTATTATTATTATTATTATTATTATTATTATTATTATTATTATTATTATTATTATTATTATTATTATTATTATTATTATTATTATTATTATTATTATTATTATTATTATTATTATTATTTATTTTTAATTTAAATTTGCACGGTACCCATCTCACTAATACAGTGACTCTGTAAAAACCACAATTGAAAAAACCACAATTGAAATTAGAATAAAAACAAAGCAAGAACCAAGATGATGGGTAGCCTGGTGGTGAGGATCTTCTCTATTCTGTCTGCCACCCCCAATGTAGCAAGCCCCTGGTGGGGCCCCAGGCCGAGTGGCAGAGCTAAGACTTTAGACTCTTGCAGAAGGCCAGGAGTGTGGGGGTGGGTCTCACCTCGGATGGGAGAATATTCCAAAGCCACAACAGAAAAGGCTCTTCTCCTGGACTCCACCAGCTGAATTATTTTTGGCTGATAGGAACCAAAGTAGACCCTTTCCATTGTAATGAGTGAGAAGGGTTAGTTCCATCTGGGTAAAGTGCTTCCTCAGATACCCTGTACCCATGCCATAAAGGCCTTTAAAGGTGATGACCAACACCTTGAATTGAACCAAGAAACAAACTGGTAGCCAGTGCAGTTTATGTAACACCAGTGTAACAGGTGCCAGGTGCCTCCAGAGCACTCCACTGCATTCTGTACCATTTGTAGCTTCTGAATATTCTTCAAGAGTAGCTCCATTTAGAGCACATTGCAGTGATTCAACTGGGAGATGACCAGGGCAAGAGTGACTGTGAGAAATGCCTGATGAGCCAGGAAAGGGTGCAACTGGCACACAACACAAAATTGCACAAAAGTTGTCCTAGATGAGACTGCCACCTGCTCTTTGAGCAGGAGTTGTGAGTCTAGGAGAACTCTCCAGATTGTGCTCCAGGATTCCATGAGAGCCCTTTGTTTTAAATCCAAAGTATATATTTCACTGAATTCAGGATTTATTTGTTGCTGTTGAAGAATCCAATCATTTATCTTGCAATATTGAGGAATATAAAATACAAGCTCATAAATGCTGAACTAGGTCTTAATTTTCTAAAACAAAGAGGAAAAAGGCTTGCTAAAGTCTATTATACATCCTTTATCCACAATCTGGAGCCTTCTTTATATTTATAGCCTGCTGTCTCCCCAATATTAGAAATAGTTTCATTTCTTTACTGCACTTAGCTGGATGTAATCCACACATTTTGTATCAAATTGGAGCTCATTGATGATAATTCACTGTTGGGCTATGAATTGTTTGGGCCATCTAATATGCATTTCAAATTGGAGATGCTTTTGTGCTGTTTGTATGTACCTACTTCCAATTTTGGCACATTTGCATTTGGTAAATAGGAATAGCAAATCAGAGTAATAGTAGTGATGGGCATATAAATACCAGTGCCAAGACATTTTCACTTTCAAAAATATGGTCACATTCAACAATCACAATGTACTTGCAGTATGAATCACTTTGCATATTCCATAGGGACCCCAATTCCATGTCAGAGTTTCCAGATTTAGTTTGCTGCTGATAGCCCCTCTAAAGCCTTCAAATTTATTTGAAGAGAGACATTTTTGCTCTCCTCTGCTTGTTATTTTTCCAGTCCATGCTCAACCCATATTGTGGACCCCTTGATGCTCTAAGCCATGGCTGTCAAACTGCCGGCCCGCAGGCCAGTTGCATCATATGGTCTTCCCATCCTGTGGAGTAAACCTCATACTCACTAGCACTGATAATGTTACTACGTAGGTAATGAGATTCCTGCAAACAAACAGCGAAGCACAGGGAACACCAAGGACTCCACAGTTCAACCCGAACTACCTATATTTTCTTCTATTTAACCCATACTTCATGAATTCTCACTGAATTGTTTGTTCTCATTTTTTTTCTTCCCTAAAATATGGCAGAATTTCTGCCTTGGCAAAAGGTGAGTAGAAATTCTTGGATACACAACATGGCACAGTTAGATAAGCATTTCAATTGCATACTAGGTGCAAGCTGTAAAAACAGTGTGAATTTTCCTCCGAGGAAGGGCTGATCTTTATAACAAGCTTGCTCACTGTGAGCATGAGCTGCTGACCACTGCTCAGTGTAGGAATGCACTATGCCATTCTCTATTCATCCACAGTCCACGTGAAGGCAATCTCTATCCACCTTTTTCCAACAACAAAAAAAAACCCCTGTTTTCTGACTCAGATGGTCAGCCTGATTTCCTGCTGCTCTCCATTTCATTGTAGGCAAACAACTCTAATTCATTATTTGTGTACTGCGGCAGGAAAGCACTCTCTGATCATTGCATCTGCCCTCTACAACCATTTTTTAACAAATAACTTCACTGATAGAACAGTGGAATAGTAAAGGCACGCACCTGTCTATTTTGTTTTGTTTTTAACCAGGTGAAATTTCCTTGTAGCCTTAGTGACAGAGAAAATAATAAAACTAAGGGCTTTTTTAAACAAAAAACAAAAAAAGCAAAACTCATCCAGGAATAGTAAAGAAGAAAGGAAATGCATCAGTCAGGGACTGTAATGGAAAATTGGACTATCATCATGGCCAAAGCAGAGGAGGATAAAATGTAGAAAAGGATTTTTAAGCAGGCTTTATTTCCAGTTAGTTTATGCATGGGAGTTCATCAGTTTAAGGGTGCAGTATGGAAAAGCTCAGAGTGAAAATTCGCTTTCTGCCTTATATCCCTAAGTCGTTCAAATCCATTGCCTTTTCTTCTAGTTTCGTTGCACTGAAGTATTGGATCGATTGCCAATTATTTTTAAAACTGATATCGCAGCTTGAGAACTGCCGGCATTAAACTTGATTTTGTAACTTCCCTGAAGTCCCTTATGTGTAGGTGGTGCCACATTATACACAATTACAACAATTAGCCTGAACATAGAAAGAGAAGCAATTATGTAAACCTTTTGATAACTTTTTTGAAGTTTGGATTCCACTACAGTTTCTGGCAATGAACATGCATTGTGAGAAGGTGCTTCATAATAATTGTATATACAGCATCTTGTACTGGCTGATTATTGGAGAGTCGATTTGGTATATAGATTAAGGCACCAGAGAAGAAACTGGGAGACTGTGAATTCTAGTCTGGTTTTAGGCTTGAAGCCAGTTGGGTAATCTTGGTCCAGTCATACTTTCTCAGCCCTAGGAAAGAAGCAAGGTTGAACCACTTCTAAAATCTTTGCCAAGAAAACTGCAGGGACTAATCCAGGCAGTCAAAGACTGAGGTACCGAAAACAATTCTGTATGTATATATGTATGCATGTATGCATGCATGCATGCATGCATGTATGTATTTCATATAAACTGTTTCAACTGAGACTAACTCTAAGCAGCATACAATTTCCAACTTCTTATTCTCAGATTGAAACATAACAGTTAAGAACAGAACATAAGGGTTGTTGTGTTTGCATATACCAGCACAGCTGGTGGGCTTTTGGAGAAATTAACTGACAAGATGTGCTTAATTCCCTTTCAGAACTTAATGTAGCATACACAGTTTGTTTTCATACATATCTGGATTACCATTATTCCTTTTTTCAACCTTCTAGTAATTGTTTCTATTTACAGCCCAGTTGTGATATACTTATTAAATCTGTAGCATATGAGAGAAAATGGTTAAACTCGGATGATTATAGAAAATCTGGAGAGACTTTGTGGCTCCTGTATTAGATGTAAATGATAATGTGACTATTGGTTTACATATGCTATAGGTTTGTTAGAAGATTTGAGTCACCCACTTAATATTTGATCATGAATAGATCTACAAGAGCAGAGTTATGTAACATTCAGAGCTTGTAAACCCCATTCCTCATAGCTTTATCTGTAATATAATAGAAATATGTTTACATGCAGACAATTAATCCAAGCACAAATGAAGAGACAAAACTTGGACCCAGTTTAAAATGTGTAAAAATGTGAAATTTGATTTAGCTCAAATGTTATTAAATCAGTCAAATATTTCAGTTATTAGGTCTGGAGGGATTAGGTAACAATTCACAGATTTGATGATTTTTTTTGGCTTCGAAGCTATCAAGCAATTTTTCTTCCATATGTGGACAAAGCTGAGACATTAATAGTCAACAGATGCCTTTAATCACAACAGTTCAAAAGATTATTTTAATCACACCAGTGTCTGATATCTCCATACTTAAGGGAGTAATACTTTGTTGTCTGTCCCATATTTCTGAGAAATTGTTTATGCAAAATCCAAGATTCAGATTTATTTTTTTGCTGATATGCTTTTCCTTTTGGGACAGTCTTTCCTTAAGCACATGTTTTTTTAACTTTATTCTTAGTTAATCCCAGTGTATATGTCTTAACTGTGATGTTTGTAGTCTTTGTATATGCTCCAAAAATATTTTTGGAAAAGGTGTTTTGTTACAACTATAGTGCCTCTTTAATTTTTTGTTTTGTTTTAAAACTGGAAAAAAAGTCATAGCTGCTTTAAAGATGTCCTTCTTCCATGCATTTTGAATAATATCATCCAAATTCTTTTTCAAGGATGCCCTGCTTTATTAGTTTCTACATTCTGTGTCTGACTTTTTCAGATATTTCAGTCTGTCTTTACCTAATGTTTAATTCTCCCTGAAGTAAATAGAAATGCAAACCAATTACTTATTTTTCTTTTCTATCTTTTGTCTGTTTTTTTTCCTGTTCCTGGAATGATTAACTACGTGAGTGGTCTAAAATAGTCTAAAATCCAAAACATTATTGTCTAATAAAAGTGGGAGAGAGAGAGAGAGATAGATAGATAGATAGATAGATAGATAGATAGATAGATAGATAGATAGATAGATAGGCTATATTGTAGTTCATTATATTCACAATATTGAAAGCAAGTAGAGTTCTCAAACTTCCTTAAAGAAGAGAAGAGAGAGAAAGAAATGGAAGGAAAATACATAAAAGATTAAAAAAGGAAAAGAAGCAGTACATAAGAAGTCATCAGTTAAAAATAAGAACCTTATCAATAAACCATGCCAACAAGCTTGCCAGTGGTTCTTTGATATGTATAAAACCTTGCTTTTTAAACACTTTAAGTTACAGTAGGATATTTTCACCATTGTTTCAGCACAACTTTTGTAAAGGCTCTTTGCTGAATGATTTGTGGGCTGGTAGGCTTTATCATTTTTATCTCTGCTATTGCTGCTTTGAAAGAGAGGAAGGAGATATTTCAAGAAATGACTACAGTCTAACCTTTGAGGTATTCAGCCAAAACTTGGCAGCACAGTTAATATCCTCTAAAAGACGTCTCAGTCCTGTTATTTTCAGTCTCATTTCATCCCATTTGGCCACAAAATGATGCAGCTGTAGGCAACTTACGGTTGCATTTATCAAAGAAAATTTCAAATCAGTTTGATTCAAATCCTGTGGCCTTCAAAACTCAAATTTCAACAAAAGTTTGCCAAGTTTGAATCTTACATTGAGATTTCAGCTGATTTGTAGTGCTAGAGCATCTATGCTGAATTTAGAAATATTGATTAGTTTTAATCCTTACATATTTGCTTATTAAAAATATTTGCAGGTACTATTGAAATAGACAAGTTCAGCATTCTGAGACTTCTCTGCAAACTGCTTTCAGCATTGCTTGCTAAGATTTGGCCATTTAAATTAAACATAACCTATCCAGGATAATTTCATGATTTAAGGTGCTAAGGTAGCATTATAAGGATAATGGGGAGCAAAAGAGAGCGGTATAATTATATTAGGACTATTACAGTGAAAAAGAAATACAAAATTTTAACAGTTGCTTTAAATCAGAATGCAATAGAGAGATGATTTCATTGAAGAATTATTCCAAAAGTCAATTGCCAATTCTCTGCTCACATTCAAGGTTATTCAGTTGAGTATCTCTTGTATTGCCTTCCAAAGATAAAGGATGATTGTCTAGTGGAGATCTTCTTCTGTATGTGATTAAGGATTCTGAGAGTTGTTCATAACAAATAGTTATACTCTATACTTGGAGATTGCTTTGACAGGGTGTAGAGAATTCTTTTGTCTCTCTCCACTGACAATGTAAATAATTTATAATCAATTTGTATAATGCTAGAAGATAAATCAGATGTTTCAAGAATAAGAGACCCATGTAAGTTCATATCTGAAAGATGGTCATGGATTAAAGCTTATCTTGCACACTCACATTTATAGGCTTTATATTTCTCATGATGAGAAGTTTTGCCCTTCTAGAAGACAAGTTTTCTCTTAAAATGTCTCTTTCTCCTTTTAGGAAACCACTGCAAACTTTGGAATGTAGATCTAGAAAATTGGTTCACTTTTTTTCTCTTTCTCTCCCCACGCCCTATATTACCCTTCTTAGAAATGACATACAAGATGGCTTCTATAATACAGAACAATACAAAAATATATCTATAGTAATTTGCTGTATTTCAGGATTCTGAAAAAGCTTCAAAGGAAAGCTTTCCAACAGTTAAGATCTGGATAAGCAATCTTGATACTTGGGTCTGTCAAGGCTTCTCTCCTGCCAAAGCATTGAAGGCATGAACATCTGCAGAAGAAAAGTGTCATTAGAGCCCCGCCAGTAAGTGGGCAGGATTGATATAAGCTTTCACATAATTAAGACCACTCATTTTTAAATATATGAATTAAATATTTTAACAGCTTTGAATAAAATCTTTCCTTTCATGCCACAGGTCCCTGCAGAATCCTCCAAGATGGTAGGGATGGATGGCTAGGCCTTCATATCACATAAGCTCATTCACACAGACTCTTATTGTTTAGAGACACAAATATACTTTAAAATATGCTAATATAGGGAAACTCTAGCTGCTGGAAAATAAAAGTATAGGTTCATTGATCTGGGCTGCAAAACTCTGGACATTTATTAGAAAGTAAGCAGACAGTTTGTCTGCTGTTATCTCTTTGCAGCCTGGCTCTGAAGATCTATTGAAGCTTTGATCTTTCTACTATACTTTATCAGGATTGCTTTGGATAATTATTAATCTACCTATAAAGTAGGTGAGCCATTATAAATAATTTTGAGGCCTTCATTAAAACATTGTCTGTGCTTCTTTTAAGAAAAAAAGGGGGAAGGAAAAAGTGAGGAAAAAAGAATAATAAAGGTAGCAGGAGAGAAAATTAGCGGAAGAAATCCAATAAAGCCTGCTAAGAGCTTTTGAAGTCATTTGTGAAAAATGTGTGAAATTAATTTACTTTACCCTTTAGTTCATTAAGCTGTTCAGTATTATTGGAAGTCAGCTGAGAATATCAAGAGATTTTTTTTAATTATAAACTTAAGCAGTCTATAAACAGGAATGTTATTCCTGGAATTAAGTAGGTT
Source organism: Protobothrops mucrosquamatus (assembly GCF_001527695.2). Lineage (NCBI taxonomy): Eukaryota > Metazoa > Chordata > Lepidosauria > Squamata > Viperidae > Protobothrops > Protobothrops mucrosquamatus. The sequence continues at coordinate 183,202 of NW_015387689.1, forward strand.
GGCAGTCCAATAATATATTTCTAGCAAGATAAATGTGTGTGAAAGAAATCTATTTAGTTATCAACTACTTCTATAGATCCTGTGCAAAAAATTCAAGGGTATTTTTAGAGACTGACTTTTTCCATCTTCACTGCTGTACAGGAAAAAATATCCTTTCTGGAATCACAGATCGTAGAGAACCTTCCATTATGAATAATTAGACATACAACTCATGAAGCCCTTGAGAAGGCAATTTTGTTATATTTTACCTATTCTGTGTATTCTACCCTTTTAGTTTATCTATACGTTAATACAGGATTAATAAAATTATTATTTAGAAGACTATTTTATAATAAACTGAGAATTATATCCTACATCGGCTTTGCATGTAGGCTTGTAGGGATATGGAGGCTGGTTCAACATTTGACTTCTTTTTCCCACTTTTTGGTGGGGACAGAAGGAAAATGGTCCTATTTTAATTTGAACAGAAAGAAAAATAAAATACAGTATGGCCTGGTGAGATGTCTAATAAAGTATTCTTTTACAACATATCCACCACAATAATCTTCTACTTTAGATGAATAGACCTGGAGTAAAGAGAATACAAAAGCCCAAGAAGTATACAAGGAGTGGATGGATCTTGCTGTCAACGAATCAGTGGTTCTGAAAATCCAAAAAGGCTTTGCAGAAATATTTAAATGTTGGATTTAAAACAGACTGAGATGAATAAAGGACTGGAGCTGGCCTAGGTACAAATGAGCAATGGAAGAAACCTAGCTGACAGCTGAAGTAATGTAGATGTAGACAGATACTATTTTATTTCCTTATTATCCTATATAGAGCAAGATTTTCAATAAATTCTTCAAATTTATATTTCCAGATTAATTTTCTGAAGACTGAAATGGAGAGAAAAAGCAAAATGATCAGAGATCTCCAAAATGAGGTGAGATTATTATTATTATTTTCCCGAAAGAGGTTGAATAATCACTACACTTTTGTTAGGAAACAAATTTGTGGTATCCAAGAACTGTTTTTATAGGAAAAAGAAAAGGAATTATTAGATGCCCAGCATATTCCCAATACATTTCCTGTTGTTGTATTATATGTTTAAAATGACATATTGCAAGAGAAAGAACTGGTTTTGAATATTTAAACATTCAACCCTTATAAAATTGTAATTGGAACCATAATTTGTCCTGAATATTTAAACTCAAAGTAACTCTGTTTACTAATTTGTGGGTACATATAGAGTATGTGGATACTTGATTTGCCACACCATAATCTTGGCAAAGACACTGTTGGGAGTTTTTGATTCTTTCTCATAATTTTGTTATGTGTTATGCATTTATATAGCTAGTTATGGTAGCTGAATGTAAGAAGGCTATGCAGAGTGGATCTTGACTATAGGCCAGACTGCAAATAATGACAAATCACTTCCATGGTATTACTAAAACAATTACATAGTTCTCATGGTTCAAACTTGACTTGAAAGACACTTTACCTTTTAATGTGATTTTTTTATAGTTATTTCTCATTATTTGCAGATTCAATATTTGCGAGTTTGGCTGCTCAATAACATTTATTTGTAGCTGCAAAATCAATACTCACATCCTGTTGTGGTCATTTATGAACATGAAGATCAGCGAAATATTTGTCAGCCGATGCATACATTCCAGCTGACCAACTATTCAATAATTCAGTATTTGAGTTACTGATAATATAGTGTCAGTTTTCATTTCTGGTTGGTAGAAAATTTTAATTCCTCTTAATAAAGGATATTTAATAATTTCTCCTGAAAGGGCTTCATTTTCAGGTCTGCATTGCAACATTCAATGAAGTGAAAAAAAATGAGCTTTGGAAAACAAAAATTATTAAAATACAAACTAAATGCATTTCACACCCATTTTGAGATTTTGGAATTATTATTTTCTATATTATGGGATACCAGCTATACACAAAAAAATAAATTTGTAACGCAGGTGTAGGAAATATTCTGCATACAAACTATGGAGCAGCTAGTTTTCAATGTCTCACTTCTGACCCAAAGAACATATGTATTGTCAGATTTGGTCTGAAATTATGTTCCAAGCAGAAGTGTTTTGGGTGAGGAAAATCATTATAAATATAAGAACTTTAGTGATGAGACTAAGAAGAAGGAAAGAAAGGACGGCAATGGGAAGAACAGGAGGAATGATTGATAGGCTGGTTGAATATGTCGTGTTTGAAGTCAAGGACATCAGTTATGGCTAAGGGTTGGTGGAGAAAAGAAGGTGCTAAGAAGATCAAGAAATAGGTTAAGAAGTTGCTAATTGTACCACACTTGAAGCCAACGGCATTGATAACTAAGGAAAGAATATTGAGGGAAGAAGAAGCTGGAGAAACTAAATATGCTGTGCTTGAAGCTATACATCTTGGAAGTGAAAGAGGGAAAGAAAGAAGAAATATTGACAGTGGGCTGATACACAAAAACCGTGGAGAGAAATACAAAGAGATGGATGAGGTTCATTTGTTTTGGCCTGCTTGGCCATAACGCCCTCTGGATTTTGTTTTGGCCCAAACCTGAAACAACCACAATGTTTGGGGATATGGTCCTGCTGATGTGCAGCCCAGCTGAAACAATTTGGCAGAACAACTAAAATAAAAGATTGTTCTTTTGGATTCCAAGTAAAACACATTTTCCATTTCATGCAATAGTTCATAAAAAGTTATGGCTGGCGCCATATAATCATCCAGATACTAAAATGTTTTGGAAACTGAAAATGGCTACAAAATTAATGATAATGAATAAATATAATAAAGTATTAATACTTGTTAATATTAGTCAGAATGATACATACAATTTTTGGTTTAAAACCTTCTTAGGTTTTAGCAAAGGAATCTCAAAAAGAGTTACAGGGACAGAAAAAAAGAAAAATCCATTGATTTCCTCCACATCAAGAAAGGGAACAAAGGGATTAATTTTCAGGAAAAACCCTTGTTGTTGCTATATTGCATTTACTTTTCACTTAAATGTGTGACTAAGAAATAAACTCATTTGAGATTTTCTTAAAATGTCTCAAATTGTTTCAGCACATTTTGGGGGTATAATGCCTCTAGCTGTTTGAAATATTTGATCCAAGGTAGCATACAGAGCTCTGATTTTCTCTGCCACTTTACATTATGAAGTAACTTGGATGAAACATTTGTCACCCACCAGCTCCTCTAAGACAATTTCATTTTCCAAATGCTCTCTCACCAACCTCTTTGGCAAGAGACTTGCATGAAAATGTCACTTAGGGAGTTATACAAAATCTATGTTCTTTTTCCACATAAAATGCTTTAAAAGATGTGTTAAAAAAAGAAAAAGAAAATATGAAATGGAAGCTAAAGGCTGTTTGGGGACTGCCTGAAAGGCTTCAGCTAAATGCCTAGCAGTGTCTAATGAATTTTGATGAATATTGTTCTTTAAATGAAATTAAACTTAGTTAAGCTTTCATGGCAAACCCAGCTAGGCAAAAATGCAATACATGGGTTTTTCCTATTGTAAATATCTGTGTTTCTTAGATGCATTTTGATTATGCTTTTTCTATAAAATTTATTTTATCCCTTCCAAAACCCCAAAGGAGACATTAAGAAGCTCTACATATGATTGATCATAGTTTTTATGTATGTATGTAATTGGAAAGGGAATAAGCACACGAGATAGCTACTTTTTTGTCTCTAAAGATCTGAGTGATTCAAATTTATAAGTTACCACAGCAGATACCCTTAGACGAGGATTGATCAATTCAGGATTGAATGGAGATACAAATAAACATTTGCCCATGCATTCAGCATTTTTTTCCTCTTGTCACACACATAGATGAGTACACTGTAATGTAGACTCTCATTCACTGCAGATTCTTATCCCATCCTCTAGAAGAAATGACATCTATGGTTTCTTAGTTTGTTTTCACCATGACATCTATGGTGAAAACAAACTAAGGAAATGAAATGACTTAAACCATGTAGTTATTAGAATTAAAAAACATTTGAAATTTAGTTCATTGGTTAAATTTTAGTTTAGTTTATTTATCTAAACAATACTAATAGTAAGGATAATAAGATGCAAATGTCTGGCTTCTGGCAATAGAGCTAGATAGCTAAGCTGGCTGTCTAATCAGACCATTCCATTGCAATCTCTCCTCTTCTCTGTTTTTTCCCATATATCCACCAGGCACGGGTATTGTAAAGGGATAAAATAGCCAACTACTTTATTTGATTTTACTTTGCTTTATTTTATTTTTAAGAAAATATTGTCAGTCAGCTATGAAAAAGTTGGCTGATAAATAACCATTTATAAGTGCCACAATTTGATGTTTTAGTGGGAATGAACTGATGGATAAGTAGCTTACCCATACTTAGTGTCAGATTTATCTTAGCATCTCATGGGAATATACACTATGATAGAAAAGTGTATCCACATGAATAGATCAGACATAATCCATAACTTAGCCAAAAGAGATTAAAATAACCTATTTGTGCAAAAAAATATAATGCAAGCATTTAACTCTAACAATGAGAAAGCTAAAAGTCCTTCAGTGTTAAACTGCTATCCCTTTTTATTGCTAAGTGACACTCTCTGCCTTGCTCTGGAGAATCCACTGTGATTTTGTGTTTGTGTGTATGTGCTGAATATAGACTACAAATAATTATCTGCTGGATATCTTCCAACACTTCATACTGAAGTTTCAATATCTCAGCCACTGAATAAATATGTGAAAAGATTGGCCCCATGGTGGCAGCTGTTATCCTGGCAAGGAAAACAGAAAGTAGATTAGATGGTCCAGTTATGGCAAAGAGGTTTCTCTGCTTAAGCACAGAAACATGATGTGCAGAAGAAATAGGTGAAATATCTCATTGGTCTGATCTCTTTTAAGCCATCTAAGTCTTTTTTTTCTCTTTGATAATCTTGCTAGGAGAAAGGATGGGTTTGTCTGTGACTTCACTTCTTAGCTGTTGTTTTTTTAAGTTGAAGCTATGCACTCAAAAAAGGGATAGAATACCAACATGAAAGATTAGCCATTTCAAAATGACATGTGCCTGGACATTTCAATACACTCTAGGCATGTTAAATATTCATTGTTTAATAATCAGCAGAATCAAAGAGTGACCCCCCCTCAAAAAAAACCCGAGTGAAACAATAAAAACACCTTGCTGCAAGATCAAAACACTTAGCTAGAAGACTTTGTAAAATAGGAAGGTCATTGTACTTTAGTAAAATGCCACAAATCGCAGAGTGAGCATCCCCAGGGGGGAGAAAATGGACCAGCTTTAAATTGCTGAGAATGACTGAATCATCTGAGCAAAATAAAATACATAATTGACTGGTGCAATTTTTTGAATGGGTGAGCTGTGTTTTGTAGCAATTAAGCTGCTGGGAGTGGAACTATCTCAGCTCAATCTATTCTTTTGTTTCAGCAAAAACTAATAATTATAAAAAAAATGAAAGGGCTGCTATCTATATTACATTGAGCTGTCAGAGGAATGGTAGGATGTAAATTAAATCTTAATCTATAGATATATATCTATCATGCGATTGAAGATTTCCCAACATAATATATATCTTAGCTCTATTTTCTCTTAATGTCCAAAAATTCATCCATAACTATTTCCTAAGAGCAATCTTGCCTCAATATAGCAACTAAATCTGAATTTTCTCTGTTTTCTATATTCATCCAGAACTGTAGTTCTTTCTACCTCCTGAAATTTCTTGGAATAATGATTTTTGAGAAATATATTGTAAAAATGAAAATTGTTGTAATGGTATCAGTTTTGCACTAGGGATTAATGCATTCTTTCAGGATGAAAAAGCAGAAGAGTACAAACCAATGCAAAAGATGACAGCACCCCCAAAAAAATAGTAGCTCAAAAAAATGTCTTCCTTAGTCAGGAAAAAGAAAAGGAGATAAAAAAATTAGCATTCTTCTCATCTGCAGAGTTTTCTATCTCTTTACCTCAGTGTTACAGATGAGTGAATGAGTGACTATTTCCAAACCTGCAATAATAGATCAGGAGGTAGAGATGGACCATTTAGTTTTCACTGAATTTCTTAGACTTTTGACAACCCAAAGTGGCAATATTTAATATTTCCCTATCCCTGTGATGCTAAGTAATTCTGAAATTAATTCTGCCAGTTTTCAGGGGGCAGCAAGCTTCTGAGGCCAAACATGTAACTGCAAAGGGGAGCTATAAATCTGCACATTCTCTCCCTGGGTAAATTAATTTGCTCTTTGGCCAGAACACATTGTCTGAATCAGTGCTGAATGTCAGATCAATGATGGTCACACTTTGGTCCATGTAAAAATTGTTGGCGAGATTCCAAATTGGCAAGGGCTGCTGCTTGTTTTCTGTTATCCCTTCAAGTATACTTGGAATATAACAGTGGTTTGTTGCCTTTAATACACAGCTCAGGTGTAAGGGAGCAGGAGACTAGAATGATCAAAGAGAATTAATGAACAGAAAATATCTTATTAGCAAAGATGGGCTAAAAATGTAGAATTCCCATAATTTATTAACCCATGTAATGAAACTTGGCTAATTAATGATCATGACTGATTTTAATGACCCAATCTTTTTGTATGGAAGAAAATATAATATAATCCTTGTATTTTAAGGTTTAAAGAAACAGGATTTTACATTCAATGTGTAAAAAACATATACTGAATATTACTATTATTGTTTATTCATGCTGAGTAATATTGAAGTAGCATAATAGAATACAAGTAGGAGTAGGAGTAGGAGTAGGATAGGACAGGACAGGACAGGACAGGACAGGATAGGATAGGATAGGATAGGATAGGATAGGATAGGAGTAGGGTAGAAGATTACTTCAGGAAAAGAATATAGTTCCCTTTCAGTTAATTCAGTTCCTGATGCATTTTTCTCAGTTCACGGCTCACCCCCTTTTAATGAAGGGATCAAAATGTAACAGTGAAATATTTATTTACATGAGTGCATACCTTAGACTGTTTTGGGAGTGGGAAGAAGCTACTCAAAAACAATAATGGTTCTTGAAAGAAATGAATAACTCTCAGAAGATTGATTGAAGCTAGGAAGACAAGATAGATAGTAAGTATACCAAAGTTCATATTTTCTAACTCTGAGATGGAGAAGAATTTTGAACTTTATAAAACTCCTTATAGAGTCAGCATTTAGAAACTAGATATTTCATTTGGGGTCTTCTTTCTCCTTCCCTCCCACTCCAGTTTTGAGTTTCTATTGGCTCACCACCATGATCATCATTTTGCAAACTGAAAAGATGAAGAGCCAAAACTTCCACATCACACTCTTGAATTCCATGTATTTCCATTAGGCAGAATCTTTGGTGAATGTGTCTTCATTTATTTTATACACCTTTGGAATAGCCAGATTGGTACGTATAACCTTGTGCACACACTATGTAAATAAAACTTATTTTTGAGGTACCTGAAGAAGTGAACAAGTGAGGAGAGAAGAAATAACTGAACAAGTGAGAAGAGAGAAGATGTGGGTGTAGTGAATTACTCTGTATTTAATTAGAAAAAGGAAAGGGAAGTACTCTCCTTTTCAGTAAGATTCTTGAAAACCTTTCAACAGACAGCCATTTTAAAGTGCAGATATTTTAAAGAAATTGTAAAAGTGCTTCAAAGGCAGATTATATAATGTGAATCACTGTTCGAAGACTCATTTGAAATGTTGGAGAGGATTTCATATGTCAGACTTACAGCACAGTGAGAGAACTGATAAAATGTGAATGGATTTTTTTTTCCTCAAAAGAAAGGCTGACTGGTGGAATAGCGACATAGGCCAAGCAGAACAGAGTGAAACGTGTTACTGATAAAGAATATATGAAAAAAAGGCACCACTGTTTCTAGATTTTACCCAAGCAATAAGTTATATTTTTGCCCAAAAAGTGATCTGAAACAAAATGACTATTTTAATCTGTGTAAATCCCAAACCTTTCATCGCTAAGATGTTCAATTTGCACACTGTTCCAAATTCATGTTTACAGGAACTCTGTGTAAGAGATTATAGAATAGGTCATAGCTATTATTTGGGACTGATTTGAAAATATGAAGTGGTTTCTAGTGATTGGAGAAGCATTGTGACATTCTGTGAGCTTTGATTACCTCACCGCAGGTGACATGAGTATCTTAAAATAGTTTTTACAAAAATAAATGAGCTTATTTGACCTAAAATGCCTTATTATTAGTAAACCATCCCAGCAATTGAACTGTCACAAAAACACAGGATGTTTGGAGGTATAAAATTCCAGAATGAAATGAAATTTTGGAGATTGGCCAATGTTCTGCTTTGTATATGAAAATTACCGTTAGAATTGTTTTATTAGATAAAACAGAAGAAGACAGCTTTCCTGTAATTCCCATATATTCCCCATTATATCTAAGCCAGGGATGTCAAACTGCCGGCTCCTGGGCTGGATGCGTCATGGCAAAACCGCGCCCACCCCATTGCCGGCAATGGAAAAAAAGTTGTGATACGTCGCAACACATGACGTTGCGAGTTTGATACCCTTGATCTAGGCCCTTTATTTTCAACCAGCAAAGAATAACATTTTGCTCTCTTTTCCTCATCTCCTATGATATTTGAAGAGTCTTTTCTTCTCTGAACTTGTTCCAATTTCTCTGGGTTTTGCTTAAGGCACACTGCCTAGCATTTTATTGCTGAGAAAAAATGTCAGCACAGAATGTATAAACATGTTAAATTGTCCTCCTCAAATATTAAGATTTACAGTTTGGAAAAGTTATGGGCAAGATCATAATCAAGGCCTTAGAGACACTCTAATCCCAAGTGGTCCCAACAGCAACACTTAACAGGCTGAGACAAATACAAGTAACAGTTCTCAAAGCATTGGCCCATGCCTGTCATGCATTGAGACAATGCTCAGTGTTTGCAGCCCTGAGTTTTATTATTTCTGTCTATCTGAATCCTATAGCTCATCCATTCCTTGGGACTGTCAAGGACACTACTAAACCTGGATTCAGTCAGGTATTTTTAAAGACTTTGGGAAGACTCAGTTTCATATTTCTTTTGTAAAAAATATCAATAGATGTAGCTCTTGTGAGACCTAACAAAATTTATTTTGGCAGAGAAGCCAACAATGTATTTGTATTAGGATTCAGATTGGTGACTATTACTTTAAGAACTGGAGAAAGCCAAGGAAACATGCTAAAGAGTTAAATTCACATACTAATTCCAAAAAATGAGCCACTTTGCATTCTACCTTAAAGATGTCGAACTGAACATTATGCTTAGAGAATTGTAGGGCTTATTCCAGCTAAATTCAGTTAAAGCAATAGTCTTTACTTTGTGGAATCTAATAGCTAAAACTCTTTGCTGTTCAAAAGGCATATTTAAAAGTAGAAAAGAAAATTCTACAGAGAATCAGTTTTTATGCCACAGTACTCTGAGGCTGAAAGTATAAACAAAGCCATTTCATCTAGAAGTTAGATTGTTCTCAAAAGTTGTTTTCAATAACATTCATGCTAATTTGAATACCAGCAAATCGTAATGTGATCAGCATTTAAATTTTACAAATACAGTACACATGGATAATAGTGGGACATCATAGCTGTATTATTATGTCAAAGGGGAAAAAAAGTTCTGCTTTGGCTTTTTTGTTTTCACCTATCCCATAAGGGTTAGTAGATAGTTTTTCCTTCATTTATTATTCTATAGAATACAGGAAATGGGGGCCTTTGTTTTACCTCAGTAAAACAGTCATGATAAAGTAGGGGATGATGGTATATGATTATGGATTTAGTGATCAACCAGGGCTATATTTCAGGATAGAGATCTAGGACTACACTGGTGGCACAGTGTCTTGTAGGGACAGGGACTGAAATGAGCCATGTAGCAAAAAAAAACAACAACCAAAAAAAACAAAAACAAAACAGTATCCCAGAGCTGATGCTGCTTAATATATATCCTACTATTGATGTTTCTCTGTTGATAATAATAGGGACTAATTTAGTATGTATGTCTCCATCTCTGTGTGTCTGTACAGTATGAAAATATAATAATGCTATCTCCAACTATGAACTATAGCTATCCAATGGGTACCAGTAAAACCACAAAGTTACAAATTATATTGCCTAAGTATCTGTAGGAGAAGAGCAGACAGAGTTGGGATGGTGGTGGAGTTAAACACATCCTCAATTTAGAGTCCTTGGATTGCCACAAGGGATCCAAGTCCCATTGAATTCCATTGACCCTTACCTAGCACCAATTTAGTGCTGATTGTTAGTTGACTAGACTCTTATGTAAAGGTTTGNGTTTGCATAAATCTTCTATGCCGCAACTTTATGCATGATCCTGATCCTTTGCACTTGACAATATCTGAAGAAAGGAAGAGCATTGCTCCAACCCTAGTCTGCCCTTTCAAGATACTTAAAAAGAGATATTGTGGTCCTGAGCAAGTCATTTGGACTTTTTTGTTTGCTTCTACTTTCTTTCTATTATAAATATTTTTCTTTTTCTTTTCAGCATATTTTACTATTCCATGTCCCAGTATATTTGTAACTATAGACTTGATTGATAGATTCATGGAAGCTTGACTTAGGGCATAACCACACTGCCAAATTGCCCCATTATGATCATGGCACAAAATCAGTTTAATTTTGATCTCGTGCCATGGTCTTAAATGCCTTGACTTTCTTTTACTGTTCTCTCTCTCTCTGCTCATATCAATATTCTCCTAAATCACAGGGTACTATTACATAATTTGGCTTTTGGAGTTGTAGTTTTGTTTAATTCATAAACTTACATAATTCTTCACATGAAAACACAGAAGAATATTAGAACTATTATCTTAATTGGCTCTGTTTGGCTCTGACACTGATAGGCAGTTAACCTGAGTCAAGGAATGTAGGCTGATGCTTAAAATTATTATTCATGGTGAATTTTTGCAGAAGAATTCCAGCTATCTTTGTTGAATTTATGTCAGTGCTGCAAAACTAAATTACTAGAATGAAGGGACCTGAAGACTGAAATGAATATATAATCAACTATTTAAAAAACAAAACAAAAAAATCATGTCATTGTTGAGATTGAGCCTTCTATGCTTTTACTCTCATAATTATCAACACCCTTGGGCCTCATTTTTATCTTAATTTACTTTAGCATTTTCCCTTTAACATTTAATCCTACAAGACAAGGTTGTAAAATATAGAATGAACACATATACACAGAGACACATATGCATATATATACATAAATTATATACTGTACATACATACACATGCACACACACACATACACGCACATGCACATGCACACATACACATATACATACACATACACATACACATACATATACATATACATATACATATACATATACATATACATATACATATACATATACATATACATATACATATACTGGACAAAGCCCCGATGAACAAATGAAACAGTGAAATGTATATTCATTCTGATCTGTCTGTTGCTACTTATTACAATCACCATAGATATTAATTTCCTGTGACCTCTGTCTATAAAACAGAATCAATTTATAATTTCCTGTAGTTGTTGACCAACTCCATAGGTATTCTAATAAAATTAACAACAACAACAACAGCGACAGCAATAATAATAATAATAATAATAATAATAATAATAATAATAATAATAATAATAATAATAATAATAATAATAATAATAATAATAATAATAATAATAATAATAATAATAATAATAAAAAAGTCGGAAAGGACCTTGGAGGTCATCTAGTCCAAGCTCCTGCTCAGGCAGGAAACTCTATACCATTTCAGATAATGGTTTTCTAGTCTCTTAAAAACTTCCAGTACTGGAACATTCACAACTTCTGGAGGCAAGTTGTTCCACTGATTAATTGTTCTAACTGTCAGGAATTTTTCCCTTAGTTCTAGGTTGCCTGTTTCTTTGATTAGTTTGCATCCATTGCTTCTTGTCCCGCCTTCAGGTGCTTTGGAGAATAGTTTGATTCCCTCTTCTTTGTGAGATATTGGAACACTATCATGTCCCCCCTCGTCCTTCTCTTCATTAAACTAGACATACCCAATTCCAGCTACCGCTCCTTATATGTTTTAGCCTCCAGTCCCCTGATCATCTTTGTTGCTCATCTCTGTACTCTTTTTAGAGTCTCAACATCATTTTTACATCGTGGTGACCAAAACTGGATGCAGTATTCTAAGTGTGGCCTTACCAAGGCATTGGTATTAACACTTCACATGATCTTGATTTTATCTCTCTGTTAATGCTGCCTAGGACTGTGTTGACTTTTTTGGCAGCTGCAACACATTGCTGGCTCATATTTAAGTGATTGTCCACTAGGACTTGGAGATGCCTCTCACAGTTACTACCAGGTTTTTTTCATAAATATTTTATTAATGTTCTAATTTTACAATCATGAGTACTTAATAAACAACATGTTGTCTGGGTCCATTGGTAATTCAGTGGTACATATTAACTTTCTCAATCTAGTTCCAATACTACACCATCCAGTGCTTCCTTGATCCTCTCTTCTTCCGGTGGTATGCATTTTTCCACACTGGGCAAATACAATTCTTGTTAGACATCTTCATCACATTTTTCTGGTATTATATATAATATTGATAGTGTCAGTTTATAATATCTTTTCTAGCCAGAACACATCTCAATTGCATTTGCACTTAAAATCCATTTGTTTAATCAATATCCTGTTTTTCCCGCTTTTTTAAAATTTTAATTTCCCATCAATGTTCAAAATATCTCTATTGCTTATAATTTTCTCATAATAAATTATATTTGGGTAACCAAAAGCTTCCCTTATTCAAACCCTTTTAGAATTTTCATATTTCTCATCTCATAACAAAGTATAATATTCTAGTTACAACTCCAATTCTTCTAATTATAATAATACTTTTATTTCTAACAGTTATCTATTTCTTAACCATCTGTTTAATAGTATAATATCCCAACTAATAGGTCAAAACCTCTATTTTCTCCATTCTTACTCTAGCTTTACATAATCTTGATTCTATCCCTCTGTTAATGCAGCCTAGCACTGTGTTGGCTTTTTTGGCAGCTGCAGCACATTGCTGGCTCATATTTAAATGATTTTCCACTAGGACTCCAAGATCCCTCTCACAGTTATTACTATTGAGCAAGGTATCACCTGTACTATACCTGTGCATTTGGGGTTTTTTGCCTAAATGTAGAACCTTACTTTCTTCACCATTGAATTTCATTTTGTTAGATAGCGCCCATCCTGTATCTTAAGCCTATCTTCTGGAGTGTTGGCTATTCTTGCCAGCTTATTGTTGTCTGCAAATTTGATGAGTTCCCCATCTATCCCCTCATCCAAATCATTGATGAAGATGTTGAAGAGCACTGGGCCCAGAACAGAGCACTGAGGCACCCCACTGCACACTTCCCTCCATGTAGATGCAGTTCCATTGAGGACCACACACTGAGTACTGCCAGTCAGCCGTACTCAGCTACACATCCACCTGGTGGTGATGCTCTCTAACCCACATTTTTCTATCTTATTAAGTAGTAGGTTGTGGTCTACTTTATCAAATGCCTTCCTGAAGTCCAAGTAAATTATATCCACAGCATTCCACTGGTCCACTAATTTTGTCACCTGTTCAAAGAATGCAGTAGATGACAACTTTAGAGAGGTTTAAATTTTATTAAGAAAGCAGGAAAGTGGTATAACTCCATTTATTTGATTTTTTTCCTGATTATCTTTTTGCAGTTTATTACTCTCAAATAGTAACACATCCTAAACCTACAATTCCCAATTTGACATGTACAATTATTCAGCTTAAATTCATGTTTCAGATACCTTCCATTTTACACTTATAAACCATTATCCACTCTGCTTAATCAATATTCAGTTTTCTAGTAAAATATTTTCAATCCTGGCAACATTTTTACTTTTTGTTTCTAATTACTAATAACAAATAATTTCATATTATTTTTAAAATGCAAAATATTAAATTGATTTGCAATGTAATATTTTGTCTTTTTAGAGTCTCTATGTTTAACTTCAGAAAATGAAACATATCTTATTTCTCTTATTTCTGGGTTTTTTAAATAAGACCAGAAACCTACACTTGAATCATAATATTCTACTGCTCATTGGCAGCCAGCAAAATTGAATGTTTCTGACAAAGTGGGAAAACAACACCTTATACCAGTGATGGCAAACCTTTTAGAGACTGAGTGCCCAAACTGCAACCCAAAACCCACTTATGCATTGTCGGGTGCTGGGTGGATGTGGCCCATTGGCTGGATGTGGCCAATTGGATGGGTGTGGCCCATTGGGTGGGCGTGGCTATGGCAGACTGGGTGGGACTTAAGTTCAATCAATCAATTCCAACTTTGCAAGATCTTTTTTTTCCCGCGAGAAGTTGAAATTGACTGATTGATTGAACCTTTTTTTTTTTTGCACACGGCGGTGGAGGCCTAAAGTGAAAAGGCCTAGGACTGGGGTGATGGCGCACGTGCCCACAGATAGGGGTCTGAGTGCTGCCTCTGGCCCCCATGCCATAGGTTTGCCACCACTGCCTTATACTTTCCACCCCTTTTTTATTCATTCTGCCTTCAGAATTATGACATATTATTTCACAATTTAGTGTAGTTGTGTCAATTGTCAGATATAAGACCTACCTTCCTTCCTTCCTCCCTCTTTCCCTTCCCTTCCTCTTCCGTTCCCCTCACACTATCTCCATATGCTTGCTGAAAACTGGGAGCATACTTTTTTGCCTTTTTGAGACAGAAACAGATGAAAAAATATTATTTTGGCCTTAAAACAGGCATAGCACAATGCCAAGCAAAACCCCCAAAACTGCATTTAGAATCCAACATAATTCATCAAGTGCAACTTTCATGGGAGGTATTTTGCCTCTAAAAGATGATGAAGACTTGCTATGTAGTCTGTCCTGTCCTTTCTTGGTATCTTATAGTACAGCTAGTAATTCATCACTGAATTAATGGAGCTGGTTATAAAAATGGCCAGGCTCGTGGCTTTACAACCTAAAGAGGATTTTTTTTCCCCAATGTCAGATCAGTTCAAAATAAAGTCTTATTGAGGGACAAAAAGGATATTCTGAGTCATTTCCCTGTTGACACTTCTGCTAAGCTATATCTAGTGACCTTCAGTGGTTTTGACCTCTACTTTAAAAGAGTAATACATAATGTTTTTGCAGTTTATGATTCAGTCTCCAACTTGCCATTTGTGGTAACGAGAGTCAGAAGGTATAGGATATTTGGAGTAACTAGAGTTCTGCTACCATAAATTGGGTTTCATTGTCAGTTACAATGTCACAGAAAATCAAAGCATTATTCTGCTGTGCAGTAAACCTATCACAGCAATGTTAGGGAGGGAAAATATTTCAATCAATCCTAAATTGTCTACAATGATCAAATTATGTTGAGTTCGCCCCTTGAGTCGCACAGAACAGCTGCAACACTTTCCCAAGAGTGATCAGGTAAAGATGCAGAAATTAAAGAATCCTCCTATTCTACTGATATGTTTTCTCTGAAGTATTTATGTAAATTCTAATATTAAAGTTTAATGGAATCTATTTAGTTGGCTTATATTATTTGGTTAGAAAATGGACGCATAGCAAGAATGGCTGTTTACTACACTTATACATCAATTGAGAACATGAGCAAGTGTCCATAATGGTAAAGTTTCCATGGGACACATTATTTTTCTTACAGAAAAGCAAGATGCCACCTTAGACGTATCATTTCAATTTTCTTTCAATGACTGTGGCTATTCCTAAAGTATACTTGTTTGGACTTTCTGTTTCCCTTCTAACATACTACATAGCCTAAAACTAATAAGAATTTAAAATTATCTCATTGTTTTTATGTTTAGCTGGCTCTCAAGAAGAGCCAGCTAAACATAAAAACAATGAGATAATAGAACATGAGATAATAGAACATGAGCTCAATCGAACATGATATAGAACATGAGCTCAATAGAACATGAGCTCAATAGCTCATGTTCTCAATAGAAACGCAATATCTGGGAATAGAAATAAATAATTGAAAATGTATCTGGTTCTAGAAGATGAGTTGGCTCTCAAGAAGAGCCAACTCATCTTCTAGAACCAGATACATTTTCAATTATTTATTTCTATTCCCAGATATTGCATTTCTTGGTACACATGGTTTCTCTATTCTTTGAAGTACCTTCATTCTTACGTAAACTTTTCTTATAATTTTAGTTCAAGGTCATTTCTGTATTCTCTCTCTGCCTTTGTTCATATTGATATTCTGTAATCTTATTTTAGTTGGAAACATAATCAGTGTTTCAATATCCTGCAAAAAAAGAAGTTTTATGTTCTCTCTCTCTCTCTCTCTCTCTCTCTCTCTCTCTCTCTCTCTCTCTCTCTCTCTCTCTCTCTCTCTCTCTCTCTCTCTCTCTCTCTCTCTCACACACACACACACACACACACACACATACACACCTATTTATCTCTTCTCTGATTTCCATTTTTTAAAAAAAAGTATTAAGATTTTTATTCAAATAAACCGACTCCTTATTTTGCAGTAAACCATTTTTATTTTTACTGAATAGTAGTTTATTTTGCTGAATGTCTTTTTTTTTACATTAAGCTTATCCCTTGTATTATATTAATCTATAAATCTTGAATATTGGTATTATTTAATTTCATAGCTATGAACTGTATCTATGTGTGAAGTCTCTTCAAATGTGTGTACCAAGCTGACTCCTTAATTGAATTAATGACTCGGTTGCTTCTAATACTTGGCAACTCCCTAGAAATTTTAGGGTTTTCAGGCCACACATTTGGAAGCCTTTAATCTAGTGGTGTGTGCAGAAATATCATGAATGTGCAGTCAAACCCTGAAGAAAAAAACCTACAATATTGTAAATTTCATAATAATTTCTTTCTTGGAAACCATCTTTTTAGATGCGGAAGTAGAGCTTAAAGCTGCTGCCACCAAACAATATTGCTTACTACTGTCTTTTCTTTTCCCATAATATAGCAATGTTTTGCTTTATCAAACATTTAACCATAATATAATTCATATTATATTTAATATTCATCATAATATGATTTCATCTGGTTTTCCCTGGAACTGATATTCATATTCAAACTTGTCTTTTTCCATGCTCTTTTCCCAAATACACATAGGTATTTGGCCTTATATTATGTTTTCAGAAGTAAACAGGCTTTCATAAAAATAACTGGGATTAACCAGCCTATAACTTTATTAAATGTTAAAGTCAATATATCTGTGTGATGAGTTCTCTCCATTCTGTTTTGATCTCCACGCCTAGATATATATATAAGATGAAATTACATCTAAAACAATTCTGTTCATATGAATATTTAGATTATGAATTACCAGCAATCAACAAATTGTTACTGGCATTTTAAAACTGTGATTAGCAAAATGAACATGTTTTCTCCTCCTCCTCCTCCTCCTCCTCCTCCTCCTCCATCATCATCATCATCATCATCATCATCATCATCATTCTTATTGTTTCTTGAAAACCAATGAGTAAAGTGAATGCATTACTCATGGCCTTGGAGCCCAATTTCTTTCACAAGTCAGTATTAAGGGAGAGAAGCCTGGTCAAAGGATTTCTTTCTTCCAGGAAGAAACATAAGGAAAACTTCATCATAATGAATATCTTTATACTCCAACAGTCTCTGATCGGTCTGTGGCTTTTCCACCTAGGATTGCAGAAGAATAAGTTCAGTCAGTGTAAGGGACCTTCATATACAGCATCCCTTCAAACATATTCTCAATCAGTCAGCACTAAAAGGCAGGTAGTCCTCAATTTACAACAGTTCATTTAGTGACCATTCAAAGTTACAATGGCACTGAGAAAAGTGACTTAAGACTGTTTTTCACACTTGCAACTATATTTATGATGCTTGCAGTTTCCCAGGGTAATGCGATCCCCTTTTGCAACCATCCAAATACTAGCAAGGTCTCAACCAGACAAGATTAGTCAAATTTTAAGCATATATACTGCCATACATTATTTTACTGTATTGCACACTGATTCAGCCACCAATGATGATAAGATAGCCTATCTATCTTAGGAGCCATGGTGGCACAGTGGTTAGAAAGCAGTATTGCAGGCTACTTCTGCTGATTCCTGGCTGCCAGCAGTTCAGCAGTTTGATTCTCACCGGCACAAGATTGACTCAGGCTCGGTAACACGAGGACCCAGATTGTTGGGGGCAATATGCTGACCCTGTAAACCACTTAGAGAGGCTGTAAAGCACTGTGAAGCAGTATATAAGTCTAAGTGCTGTTGCTATTGATGCCCTCCAATACAGAGCAGCAGGTATCATATTTTCAACTTTATTCTCGTCTTAATCCTTCAAATATCAGTTTCTTGGAAGTACTGTATGGTTAATAGTATAAAGAACATGACTATAAAGGAAACTTTAGGTGCCTGTGTATGTATTTACTCTATTGTTTAATCATGCATTTTGATAGTCATCCATAAATAGACTAACCATTATTTGTTTCAGTAATATATATTTAAGCTACTGCAGCCATTTGTATAGAATGAAAGAACCATAGACTTGGAAGGGCCTATGAGTCCAACCCAATATTCAGTCCTGAATTTCAAATTAATGCATTATTACAGATGGCTGCCCAGCCTCTGCTTGAATTCATCCAATAAAAAATAAACCAACTTCTCTGACAGTAGTTGGTTCCAATGATGGACTCATAGGTACCCATAGAACTGAGGTTTAATTTAACATAATTTATTTGATTTAGAGACTTCCCAAATTCAGAAAGAACCAACTCACAATATGGGAAAGAGAATAAAATACAGTACACTAATGATGTCACCTAGTTAGGTAAGGAAATATCGGCAAGCAAACAACTAAGATCACAGACCACTAAGGATTCTATAGTTCCAGTAGAGCTATATATATTCTCTAATGAAAATACACTGCAGTTAAAAAAAAACAAATCAAATAGATAAAGACAAAATAAAGAACATAATAACAAAGCCAGCCAACAACACAAAAGCCACCATGAAGCTGCATGCTTTAACTAGGTGTTTAAAGCTCTCCAGAATGCTATCAAGATGGAAGCCACCCAGATCTCCAGGGAACTTAATTCC
Source organism: Protobothrops mucrosquamatus (assembly GCF_001527695.2). Classification (NCBI taxonomy): domain Eukaryota; kingdom Metazoa; phylum Chordata; class Lepidosauria; order Squamata; family Viperidae; genus Protobothrops; species Protobothrops mucrosquamatus. The sequence goes on from NW_015387689.1 coordinate 202,301, forward strand.
AAAGGGCAGGTGTGGCAACAGAGAAGGTTGCAAAAGAAGAAACTGTTTAATTGAAGGGATCCAAAGTGTGACAGCCTTGTTGACCTATATCAGCCAGGCAGATACCACAGGAAATAGTTGGTCCCTGAAATGGCTAAGCTGTGTGTCATGTAGGACTTCATCTATCATAACAAAACTCTGAAACACACCTGGAAGCAACTAGTAGCCTATGCAGCTTGTTGAGCAGAGATGGTATACTGAGGCATGATCATCATTGCCCATGATGGTCCAGTTGAAGATTCTGAGTAGTTTTTGAGGGCAGGCCCAGAGGCAACACATTGTAATAATCAATCTAGAAAGTGACTGATTCTCTGAAAGATCTTTCGATCCAGGAGAGGATACAGTTGGTACACTAAGTGAAGATGTGCAAAGGCCCTCATTGAGCAGGAGTCATGAGGCCAGGAAGACTTCCAAAGTGTGCACCACCTTTGAAACCAGCTAAGATTAATGTTGAACTCTGTCTGAATCAAGGTAACCCTTGATTACCTTGATTAATCCATAACCAGTTCACTCTTGATAAGACTGAACTGGAAACACTTCCTTCCCCTCCAGGCCTCCATGCTTTCCAGGCACTGAAACAGGATTTTAATAACTTTGCTTGGCCAGCCTGGAATAGAAAAAAATATAATTGAGCATCACATTCCAAAACAGTGAATGACCTCATCTAGCAGTTTTCTATAGAACTGTTGAACAGCAGTGGAGAGAATACCAAATCCTGTGGCAGCCTAAAAAGGAGGGGAATGACCTTTTTTCTCCAACCAGCACCAACTGGTTCCAGCCCTGAGGGAAGGAAGAGAACCACAAGATTGTGTCCCCAATTCTCAGACTTCAGAGCTGGTCCATGGGGATATCATGGTCAATGGTATTAAAAGTCACCAAGATATCCAGAAGCATAAGGATGGATGTACCACTTCTCTCCTGGCTTTGCCATAGTTCATCAAAAAAAATATGATCAAAGCTGTTTCTGAATTGAATCGCAACTTGAAACCTGTTCAAAATGGAATAAGATAACCTGCTTCCTACAGGGTTTCAGCAGCTGCAGTCCAACTACCTTCTCTACAACTTTCCCATAAAAATAAATGCTAGAGTTGGGATGATAGTTATCCAAGAGCATTGGATCCAAAGACAGACTCTTGACAAGAAGACATATCATCCCTTCTTTAAGGATGATTATTATGCCTCCCTTAAATAAGATGAGGATGTCATAATGCATATCATACCTTTCTGAAAATAGCACTGATTATTTAAATTGTGCTTGCTATCATTACACAAATGATAAATAGTATATGATTTGTGTCACTTCTGTGATGATTTAATGATGTGCTATATCATTATAACTGTTCACCCTGTGGAGACCATGGTTAAATAGCTCCCGTTGTTTGCAACTATTTCATAACATTCTACCTGATTCTGAGTTCATCTTATTTCATATAACCTGAACACAGGATGATAGGCATATCTATCTTGACCTTCTTCAGTGAGATACCTCTTTAAGTTCTTAACAGAAAAACAGAGTAACAGAGTTGGGGGGGTGGGGAATCTTGAAGATTTCAAACAGGAAACACTATACTAGCTCAACGTGGCCAGCAGGGGGTGGCCTTCTAGCCACTGCTGGGTCCTTGCTTCCCCTTGCTGGCTATGTAGAGCTAGCAGCATCAAATCCTCCCATTCTGATTGCAATCAAGGTGAAACCTGTTCAATGCAGAACACAATGGAATGAATTCTTCATATATTTAAAAATGATACATCAGTAAATGCAGGCTAAAAATTGCCTTTTTTTTTAGAAACCATGCTGTATCAATGTTTACTTTTAGCTTGTGCATAATTGCAGTTTGTGTCTGTTAGAAAGGATGGGACAGCATGTAAAAAAATATATGATACACTAAACCTATGCTTCAAAAGTGCAGTTTCCTTCCTGAGAATAGAATGTATTCTGCTCATCCAGTTCAGTACTCAATCCAATTTGTTTTATATTTCCCAAAATGTCTTCCTTGAGTAAAGCAGTTCCCTATATGCTGTTGATTACCTTATTATTACATTCAGCATAATGACTTAAAGAAGCAGTGAAGTGGTATTCTTTCTTTTCCTGTGTTTTTTGTTTATAAAAAGCATTTGTTGTGTTCAGTCTTCACTGCGTATAATTGCCCTTTAAGAACTTAATGTTTCAGTGACTTGGAAATCAAGACAAAAAGGACAAGTATAAAAAGTGGAAAGAGGGGCATATAACTAAGGCAGAATATCAACAAATAGCAAAGATGAAGTGAGAAAAGCTAAGGCTCAAAATGAACTAAGGCTTGTGACAAAAGTAAAAAATAACAACAAAAAAGCTTTTTTTGCTCATGGTCACTCAAGCCTTGATCACTTCTCATTTGGATTACTGCAGCATGTTCTACATGTGGCTCCCATTGAAGACTACAACTGGTACAAAATGCAACATGTGCAGTTATGGGTGTCCCTAAGTTTGCCCATGTTACATGCCTATTGCCCAAGCTACTGGCTCCCAGTTTCTTTCCATATGCAATTCAAAGTATAGGTCATAAGATTTCTGCCTTGAGCAGGGGGTTGGATGAGGTCCAACCCCCTGCTTCCAGCCCTAGGATTTTATGATTTTATATAATTATTAAACAATCACATATGCTAGGCCACAAGCAAATGTCATCCATATTTTAATACTTCTTCACTTACACCATGTACTCTTCCAGTCTAACCATTTTTTGACGTTCTCAAAGCATTTATGATTTCCTTCTCATCCATTTTTAATACATTGCATCCATTTAAATCATACTCTTCAACATATTGTAATACTATTGTTCTCATAGAAATCTCTAAAATATCCCTTTGAGCATTTCTCCACTTATGTTTCCTCCCATATCAGTTCACCATTGTTTATTTTAATTCCCATTCACTTTCCCGTAGGCCTTTTCACCTACTTCCAAGACAATTTTGCTCTGGTGAAAAACAGTCAGCATTTACTCTGCCTCTTAATCTTTGCTTCTTCCTTGCTGTATTATTTCTGACTATCTTGTTAACTCCATATACACCGTACTGTATTTTTCTCTTAAAAAAAAAAAAGCAGTCATTTTCTCATGCCATTTTTCTCATTCACAGCCTCTTTCATTTTATCGTTCCATCAAGCATCCTTTTCCATATTTTTCATTAGTGTGACGCCACACACTTCTGTGACTCTTTGTAATGTAATTCTTTTCATTCTGTTCCAAGCAGCTTCTCCCTCCTCCTTCCTTCGATTCATTTCCCATTCATTCTGTTGAGATGGAAGATTACTATTTCTTCTAATATTTTTTCATACACGTTTCAAACTTTCCTGTTCCTGCAGTCATTCTGTTTTCTCTCTCTTGCCTTGTTTTCTTCCATCTCCAGTTTTTCCTCAACTTCGACACCATTAAAAACTGATCTGTCCCAGATGCAGAATTCTCATCTCCCTTAACATTTTTCATGATTTGTTTTCTCCTCTTGACATCATAAACAATGAAATAGGTTGCTTTTAGATTTATATTCATTCCTTTGGACTATTTATATATGAATAGATTGATGTTTAAACCATACATTAGTGACAAACAGACCTTCTTCTAAGCAATACTCACAGTGTAGGCATCATTTTCAATCATTCCTGGCTCTCCAAATAGACCAATATTTTTTTCCTATGGTTTTTTCTTTTATTTCAATGCATCTATTCAGGTTAGATAACCCCTCTCCCAGTCATTCAAAGCACTGCATAATTTTCCTCTATCTACACTCTCCTGAAATTAAATTTATTATCTATTTATTAGATTTTTATCTCTCCTTCATTATTTTATTACTAACTCAAACTGGTGAACATACATAATACTCCCTCTTCCTCCTTTTTTTCCCCACAGCAATCCTGTGCGATAGGTTGGGCAGAGAAAAAGTAGCTGGCCCAAAATCAACCAGCTGACTTTCATAGCCAAGGCAGGACTAGAACTCAACATATCCTGGTTTCCAGGCTAGCAACCATTACATCAAACTGGCTCTCAATTCTTCCATTATCACAGTTCCCTGGAATGTAACATAAAACTATCTCTAACCTCTGAATCCTTTCTTTCCTTTATAGTCCTACGACAGTAGATGACACAAATCCATACTTTTTGAAATATATTTTGCCCAATTCAATAATAATTCCTTCATGTATTCAACAGCTCTGTTCCACAAGATCAGGCTACCTGCATTGAGATGTATACATCCTTCTCTTATTTTCAAAGACCCACAGCATACCTATTATTCTTTATTTAATTTCAGTCATTTATACATTCCTCTTATGTGTGATTTCCTTTTACATTCCAAGTTGCAAACTTTCACAGTCCATAGCCATCACCAAATGGGTTCACTGATATGGTCCACTATGGCTTTGGTCAACCAAAGCTTTCACATAACACATTTTATTAAGAAAGTGAAGATGTAGACTAAATAACTAGTCTTGGGCATAGATATGGAATGTGCAATATTCCCTGCTATAGCAGTAAAGACACTACTAGATAGTTTTGGCATAATTGGCAAGTGAAAACAAACTACCACTGTTCATGCTATTCTATTCATGCTATTCTGTGAAAGGAAAGATGTCCATCTTGCAGGCTAACATGCTAACATTCCCCCAATCAAGAGGTATTTGCAATGGAATGACACTCACTTTAAGATGTAGCTTCCAAGATTAAGAAAAGAAATAGGCTTTATTGTATGTATGTATGTATGTATGCATGTATGTATATTCTGCCTTTAAATTATTTTTACAAATAACTCAAGGCAACAAACATATCCAATACATGTCCCTCCTCCTATTTTCTACATAACTACAAATCTCTGAGGTGGATTGGGCTGAGAGAGAGTGAATGACCCAAAGTCACCCAGCCAGCTTTCATGGTTGAAGTCAAACTAGAATTTATGGTCTCTCAGTTTCTAGGCTGTTGCTTTAATCATGAAACCAAACTGGCTCTCCAAAATCTTTAAAAAAAAAAACAAAGAAAGAAAAATATTTTCTTTCTACACATTGAATGCTAACCCACAGAGAGACTTATACACATACAGATACAAAATAAAGAAACACATTGTAGAAAATGATCTGATCCCCACATCCCAGAGAAAAGATATGGGATTCTAATAAAGAGCTTCCTAAGGTGTCAGCGGAGTATATAGATAATTACTGGGTAGACTGGATCTTGATTAGAAACACAAAATAATAAAAAAGGGTTTTAATTACAGTGATTTAAAAAAATCCTGGAAATCATTCTTCTAACTCTAACTGCCCTAATTTACCTTGATAAATTGATCAGAACTCCCCTTCATCTCTCCTTGGTTTTCTCAATTGAGGGATGCTTAAAAAAAAAGTTTAGCTATAGAGGCAAGATATAATTAAGACAAGAAAATCACCTTGAATCACCCTGAGGCTATAGGAAGCATTGTTTCTTTGAAAAGAAAAGATTTGGATTGATTTCTCTCTGTTAAGTTCAGGAGAAAGGAATCCAAAGCTTAGAGCAGCTGTGAACCACCTATAGCTCCTCTCTGTGTGCAGATGGGATTTTCATGCAAAGGAAGAATGATTACAGGCTGACAGAATATGATCCTTCGGAATATTATTTATTCATGAAGGTTCAGGAGAAAAGAGGTGGAAAGGCCTCTGGACTGACTGACTTTCCAAAAGGTGGATTGACACCCTACCCCACCTCCCAATGATTTCTGAAAATATAGATAAGGGGAAAAGGAAGAATGCTGAATCTGCTAGGAAAATGCCTGAAGTTGGAAGCCTTATTGTTGATTTTCTGACTGATTCACCACCTGCTGGGCAAAATATTGACAAACCAATTTCAGTCCCGTATCTGTGGTGTAATCAATTAGCCATCTATTAGCAAGACATGAAGACCATTCCATACCAACCTCTGATTTATTAACTCCTTTACCTGAAAAACGGATAAAGGTTTAGTTCATCCCTTTTAATATGAGTTTGCACTCTGAGTGTCTTTTACAGTACACATCCCTGATTTCTCAAAAATCTCATATAATCTCTTTGCAATTTGGGGTCCTTCTAAAATCCAACCCTCATACTTTTCAGTGACAATATTTTGTCATGTATTGTTACAGTGCAGTCTGCAATAAGGGACTCCTCTTCTAACAAGCTTGAACTAGTTCTATACCACTTCAGTCACTTAGCATACATTTAGCTTGTAATTAGGGAGATAATTGGGTCAGCTCTTAATTTTACCTTCTCTCAGCAGATCACAAAGCAAGGAGAAATTGTCTGAGCTTTTTAAATAAATAACCACCTTCAGGTAATCCTCAATTTACAGTTCATTTAGTGACTGGTCGAAGTTAAAATGGGACACTGAAAAAAGTGACTTAGGACCATTTTTTACCCCCATGATTATATAATCAAAATTCATATACTTGGCAACTGACTCATATTTATGAAGGTTGCAGTGTCCCAGGGTTATGGGAACACCTTTTGCAACCTTCTGACAAACAAAGTCAATAGGGAAGCCAATCATGTTATTAACAACTGCAGTGATTCACTTAACAACTGTGGTAAGAAAAGTTCTAAAATGGGACAAAATTCGTTTAATAACTGTCTTGCTTAGCCACAGAGGTTTTGGGCTCAATTGTGGTCATAGGTCAAGGACTGTCTACATAAGAATAACCTGAAAGTTGATACTTCTGGATTCAGCGTTTATGAAATAACTATCCCAAAGGTGCTTTTTCATGAGGCAACTGGACAAGAAAGTCCAGTTGCCTCATGAAAAAGCACTTTTGGGATAACTATTACCTGGATGACTGAGAATCTCCATAGACATTTATGAAATGACTATCAAAGATGCATGGGTATCTTTTTGTCCTCAACATTTATCGCTGCTGCCCCCAGTATTCCCTAGGAATTGTGCAATTGGTGTCAGTTTGAAGAGAGTCTGCATCTATAGGAATACAATCCTACAGCTCTTCTCCACTGCAAATTTAATCAATATCTTCTCTGTGTAGCAACCTTCTTGAAGTAAACTTATTTTAAACTTCTAAACATGCTCATTTACAACTCCCAGAATTCCCTGGGAATATTCCTTAAAAAGTAATGCCTGCAGAGAAGTGTCAGGCTTTATTATTTTACGTTGGTCTTTGTGGTTTTAGTTTTTTGTTGGTATCAACAACATTTTCAACCTCTGAAATAAGCAGGGTTTTTTTTCCCCTTTCCCCAACTATTCGGGTGACGACAATTGTTTTTGTTTGCAACATCAAAGAGCTTTTTTAACTATGTGTCTTACTGTGTCTATTGCCTCAATGGATTGCTGTTTTTATCTGCAGATTTGAATGATGAATACAAAAGAAGTCAATTTAAAAATAACAAGCAGAGAATAAGGAATGGAGTGAAAATAGTGCTTTTGATTACCATGCTTAGCATGTATACAATTTCTAGAATTCGAAGTGGTATAGCAGGTAATGTTGGTATAACAGCTAAAGTTTTCTTTAAAAATGGAGCTACTGCTGGTACGATCATTGAGATGGAGATATACTTCCGTTTAAATGTAATGCAAACTTAAGCAAGCAGTTCCTACAAATGTATGTTCCTGATCAATGAAAAAAAAAAAACCAACCAGAATGCAGTTATACTTAGTATATACTTAGTATATATATATATATATATATATATTCCCTGATATTTGTAATATATTTTTCAAGGGAAAAGGCACGAGACTGAAAAGTATGTAGTGTAGTGTAGCATGTACAGTACTACAGTATTAATATTGTAATGGTATATTGATAAAAATAATACTGTATGAATATGTTTGGAAAACTTCCAGTTTTCAGTAAAAATCACACACACCAAACAAAAGGGGAGAAATATCCAAGAAAACTCATACACATATTCTCACACAAACTGATAGAACAATAGATGAAAAAAAATAGAGTTAGAAAGTTAGAAATTTAAAGACATCAGAGTTGAAGGATTTCACCTCTTCTTTTGTCCTTGCCTGGTATTTTACTTGGTGAAATAAATAAACACAATCAGCTTCTACCAGCTTCAAGCAGCTATCAGGTATTCCTTCACATTGTTCCAGAGTGTTGACTCATTTTCAGAAACATTGTGTGACCATAATATATAACATGACAGCCTTGTTTTTATGCAATGGCCAGTCTTTTTCCACCCTCCAAACTGAAGTCTTGAGAGAAAGTTGGAATAGAGACCCACCATGTATGGAATAAATATCTGAACAGCACCATACTGTCAACTTCTACACAAAACCTTTTTTTTTTATGTACTAGCTGTACTATCTTCTGTTTTCTTGAATGATTTAACTTAATTAATTAATTAGTTCATACAACTTAAATCCTCAATCTAAAAAGAACTTTTTCCTGATGCTTCAGGATTCAGTGCAAATTATATCCCCATTCTAGAATTTTTGGGGGGTGGAGCTGTGGAGGTTGTCATTGCCTATAGTGATCTTTGTAGTGACACTCTCACTATCCTCATTGGATATTTGAATGATTTCACAAGTAAATGTGTTATGAGAAATATAACATTGGATGAGATAGCTAATTAGAATTTGAACCTGAAGAAAAATGAGGACACACAAAGAAGGTCAAAAAACAAGAAAGCCACCAGACCAGGTCTGGATACCACCTATCAGGTAAACAGGTTACAAAGAAACAACCAATCAAGATCAGAGGACAATAACCAGAGACAACAAAGCTAATAATTAACTGCCATGTACCAAGTCATATCAGACTCACCAGCTTACAGGTTCAAGAAAGGCTAAAGTGATCTGGAAAGGAAAGTGTGATAGAAGTTTCTGGCAAAAAAAACAAACAAACATATTGGTCTCAGTTGGATGTTCCCCAATTTGTACACGTTCCTATTTTCCCAAAACCCTGTCCATTCCTTAGCCAGGTTGTACAGAGTAAAAGAGCATGAATAAGAATCAATATGTTCATGTTTTTGTGTGTGTGATGCTTATGCAATTGTAATAATAAAGCTTTGTAAAGTAACAGAAACTATCTATCTTTTCCATGTTCCAATGAACATTTCACTATTGCATAAAATATGAACATATCCCCATCAATATAAATGACGATGTCCACTAATAAATTTCATTTTCATACATTGGCCAAGGTCATATTCCATGGAGCCTCACCTGTCCCTATCTCTGGACTGAATGGAACACAAGGAAGGCAGGAGGCACATGTGCCTCTGTGGGTTGTGGACAAGAGAAAAGTGAATGAAGTGTAGATATAGAAAAGTATAGGAGTCTCTATGGATTTTACTCTGCTAGTCATCGCTGACTATGGGGGGAAGTGCTCATCTTTGTTTCAAGGCTATTGAGCCTTGAATGTCTGAAGACATTTCCACACTTATGTGGCCAGCATGACATCATGGAGCAATATACCTTCTCACTGAAGTGGTACTTATTTATCTACTTGCATTTGCATGCTTTCAAACTGCTAGGGTGGCAGGAGCTGGGGTGAGGACGGGAGCTCAACCTGTCACATGGTGCTCAGGTCTCGAACCTGGGCTGCTGGCTTTCCAGCTGACAAGCCCAGCATCTAAACCACTGGACCAATATAGAAATGTAAAATGTAAAATGTAAAACTTGTGATTGTTAGTGGTGTTTTTAATTGATTGTCAGCCGCCCTGAGTCCGCAAGGAGAAGGGCGGGATATAAATTCAAATAATAAATAAATAAATAATAAATAAATAAATAAAAGAGTGGATAACTTTTTTTATTGTAGTCTAAAAGACAAAGTACTTCCTTCTTCTACAAACAAATGGCAGGCAAGAAATACAAATTTGGAACTCAAAGTTCACAAGCATAGGGAGCTGCAGCATTTATACCGAAGAAAAATAAATAGCATACAAATTACGAGTATATTAGAAAAAAAGATTATTTAAATGCAATGTCTTTTCACAAAACTCTTATGATTTGGCCTTATTGTACTGTAGTTATGTCATGATCCAGGTGAAGTTCATTATGCTAATATTTACTCATTTGATGAGATGCTATACAGACCACTACAATGGGAAAACAAGAAGATCTGGAGCCAAAAGCACTTGTTCAAAGCAGTGAGCCATTTGTTTGGAAGTCAGGAATCCAGTACAGCATTTCATACTTAAATTACTCTGATTTGCATATATGGCTTCAGGGTGCTGCTCACTTCATTTTTTATCAGCTTGCTTTTGGTGGCACTGTCAGCCAGCAGTAATGTGTTTTTAAACTTAATCTTCAGCCTGTGCACATCAAAGACTTCAGGGTCATTTCTCAATTAGATGGGAAGATAGTGCTGAAGGATGACAGGATTCTAAAAAGGTATTCCAGTTTGACTTATTGTAAGCACCCCCAGACCTTCCCAATCACGCCATTAGACAACTGCCAGGCTTCCTTGCTAGACAATTCTGAATAACACAAGCAATTATTTGGCATCTTCAAATGCAGAACTGTAAAATGTGATTCTCTGTTGAAATCCATTGCTTTGATTTAATTGGAAATATTTCACACATGGAGAAAATAATTAAAGGGCATGTTCTCTGGAATCACATTTGATGTAAGCCAGGTAGAAATAAATGGAGAGTCTTATTATAAGAACACTCTAATACACATGAGTATATGTCAGGAGTAATGTTGGAAGGTGTGCTTTTTTGTTTTCCTATTTTCCCTTTTATTTATTTTCCTCCTCTGCTATTGGCTATTTAGATTACACAGAGTAAACTGTATTAATGCAAATTACAGCATGTCTTTTTCCTCTCTGGTACAGATGAAAGATTGAGTATCATCCTAGGTGGAAGCTGATTCTATATTAGTTATATGAATCAGGCTTTCATCTTGCTTTAAAATAAATTGCATACTTTAAAATATTTGGTTGCCAAAAACATGTTTTCTTCCCCTTCGGTGCCATCAAACCATGTAGAGAACCATCATTAAGAAGATATGGTAAATGACTTATTTTGGCTATCAATCCTAACAAAATTGTGCAATAGTATTTTGTGGGAAATGGTAGAAAGAGTTTTTTCTATATACAGAATCCTAAAATTGGGCTCAACATAACTTGCTTTGATGTATTCATTAGGGGAAAACAGATGAAGATTTATCCTGTCAAAACAAATAAAATGCCAGATAATAAAATGTTTTTGTTGGCATTAATTATAAGAAATTATTTTCTGAAAGACAACATGATTCATCTTGGGGGGGGGGAATTATCTGCTTTTGTATCTTCCTATCTAGGAGAGAACATAAATTTTGCTGATCCAAATTCCTATAGTTTCCTACATCCAGAACATCTGAGACATCTGGATTTTCATTCTATATAAACAAAATAAATATACTGGCAAATATCTGTAGCTTGGGTGTAGGAACCTTCCCCTTGAAAATAAAATATATTTTGGGCACACATTTATTGAATTTTCATTGAATCATTATTATCATGATACTACTTCAGACTCATCAAGTATGCCCCTTACACCTATATAAATAAATGTAAATACAAATCCAATCAAATACTAACAACTGTAAATTCAAATACACACACATACCATTAAAACTTGGTTAGTACATTTAAAACTCCACATTAATAAATAAATAAATTCAGAGAAAAAAATCCCATGTTTTTTTTAACTGTTTAACATGTGATTGGGCTTCACCTTCACAGAAATTTATTATTTACTTGAGCAATAAAAAAAGAGAACAAAGAGAGTAAGAAAGAATTTACAGGTGAGTCCTGTCACCTTTGCTAAATGCTAGTGCATACAATGCAAAAGGCACAAATTACTGATGTATGTCCTTGATGAAATGTTGTTTATATTAGTCACTGATTAGTGTTGTGGAGAAATATGTGTTGATCTTCAACAGCTGCTGTTAAATTGCAAAGGCAAGAGGTACTGGCTGACTTTCCATACGTCCTTTTTTAATGGATCTGCTAACCCAGGAATAGAATTCAATGAATTCCATTCAAATAGTCTTCACATCTGAATAAGCCTGTATTTATTTATTTATTATTTATTTATTTATTATTTCAATTTATATCCCGCCCTTCTCCCGAAGGACTCAGGGCGGCTCACAACATTATTAAAACAAAGAAAGACCCACACACCCCACCGAATAAAACCAAATTAAAACCAAAATTTTTATGTTGTGATAATTAAAATTTCTAAAAAAACCCAGTTTAAAAATCCTCCCTAGGCCAGGCCCGCTTG